>NW_010144119.1:19886-57254 GCF_000699245.1 Pterocles gutturalis
TACTGGTATTATTGGGAAAGATGTCAAAAAGGGAATCTCCTGCAAACTGGGATCAGGTTTAGTGGTGGTGGTGGACAATAGCTTCTGCTGCCAAGCTGGGTGCAGAGGCACCCTCACTGAAAGGGACTGCAGCGACAGAGCCTTTTGCTGCTGTTTGAAGCCACATAGTCTCCGCAGTTGGTCATGCCAGTAAAGGAGAACCTGTAGCCAGAGGTAGCTGGGGGAAGTACATCCCTCAGTGGGCACTGTTCTTTGTGCTCTCAGGGAGACTGTTTGGAGCCCAGCCTTTGGGGTTTTATCTTAGATCCACGACTGGAGCTGCTGGTTTGGCCGCCCTCTGGGTTGCAGAAAGGCATTTGCTCAGAGACATCTCTTCATCTCTCCCACACTGCACTGCCGGGGACACTGCAGATGGCAGGTGACACAGCAACAGGCTGGCAGGATTTTTGGCACATGCTGGCAGTGTGCTCATCTCTGCTCTTTGCTTCCATTCAGATTGATTTTTTTCTACATGTGGGGCAGGTGTTTTTGTGATGTGAAAAGATCTGTATTCAGCCCAGATCTGTCCTACAGACACTGCGTTAGCTTGAATGCAGGAGGCAGGTTCCTTACAGTGGCCAGCAAGCCTGTCTGAGGGAACAGCATTTAATGGGCTGCCATTATTGGTGACCAACCAGTGACAGGGAGCCACCAGGAGCAGCTTTTGCAGCAGTAAGAACATCAGCACTGTGTGCAGAGAAGCATGGCAGAAACCCCAGCCAGCTGAGCCTGACAAGCATTTAAACCAGATCCCTTTACAAATGAGAAGAAGTCATAAAATCTGCTGTGAAACCTTAGTCCCAGCTTCAGCTGTTTGTGACTTTAATGGCAAAAGTGCCCTATCTTCACTATAGGAGCCCTTTACTCCTTTGTGTAATTCCCCAGGGGACAGGGAGCAGACTGATCCCACAGTAGCACTTCAACTAGTAGCAGAGCAATAAAAAGGGGGAAGGAATCAGAAAAAAATCCCATGTGCTAAACAGCAGCCATTCTGCTTCTGGCTTTCAGCACAGGCAGGTGCTTATGGGGTTTTCAAATCCCCTTTATGGGAGCACTGCAGTAATGCTCGTCTTGGGATGTGCAGAGCCCTCAGCCAAAGGAGGACCTGCCTCTACCTGCAGAGAGGAAAATAATTCCTACTCCTGAGTGACAAGCCAAAATTCTTCACAAGTATGTGCTAGGAATTAAAGGCCCAGCCCTATTAAGAGCAATAAATTTGTACCAGGGATGTTCTTGGCCCAATAGCGAGAGTAAATTGACACTTTCTGGCACTGTAGCCTCCTGCCAAAGGGTGGGAAGGAGTAACCCAGGTAATAGTAAAGTGATCTCAAAGGGGTTTTTTCTGCAGCGTGGTTTTCGGAATGAAAGCCAAAATCTAGCCTTGCATGAGTCCCTCCAAAGTTTCTTGGAGCTAAAATGCTGTGCTTCATTTATTACAAGCTGATCAGAAGTGCTTCTTGATCCACCATCAACACCCTCAGAAAGGAAAAGGCAGAAGGAGGGAGCAGAGAGCTGGAAGGCAGACAGAGTGGCCACGGACAGGCGTGTGTGCAGCACACAGCACTCTGCACGGGCTGCCGGGGGATTGCACTGAGCAGCCGGGTGGGAAGAGCTCTTCCATCACCTACCTGGGGACTGATCCTGTCTGAACCTATAAAGACAGTGTCAAGCTCACAGGCTGTGGGACAGGTCCAATCCAGCTGATGTATTTATGCATAATGTATTTAATTTATGCATATGTATTTATCTTAATGTGATCTCCCGAGTGGCAGCTGGGAGATATGCCCTGGCCATAGCTGCTTTGAAAAATAAAGATGCACCTACTAGTAGTGTGGGACTTGCTGCAGCCTTCTCATCTCCCTGTGCTAGGAGAGGTGTCTCCACAGCACTGCACGTGCCTCATATTAATCTCCTGGTGTTTTGAGAAGGAGCTGTTCAAATATTTTTCTGGGAGCAGTTTTGCGGGTGTGAAAACACACAGCTTGAGGAAGGTGGCAGGACGCTGAAGGCTGAGTGATGGACCAACCCGCTGACAAGGGGATTGGAAGAGGACTGACGGGTCCTGTGGCCTACAGCCTGCATGGGGCTGGCAGGCAGCACAGGGGAGCGACCTTCAGCATCCTCCTTTTGAGTAGGGGTTAGGGAAGAGGCACTCCTCCAGCCTGTGCCTTTTCCAAGTGGGTAGTGTTTAGACTCCTTTTTCCAGAGGGCTGAAGACTCCTGGACCCCCAGCAGCTGAAGAGGAGACCCTGGCTTTGCCCTGAGAGCATTGCAGCTCCAGGGTACTGTGAAGGGGCCTTCAGCTCTGCAAAAGAGATGACTAGAAGGGATGGAGAGAAGCTTTCAGTCTGCGGCAGATCCTTCTGCCCAGCTTGTGTCCAACACTGCCAGCCCCCAGCCGAAGGGAACATGCAGTGCAGTGCAGCTGGGTATGCTCCCTCCTCGGGGGGCTCACCCAAAAATGCCGGTGAAACGCAAGGCAAGCGAAGGGCTCCTTTTGTGGGAAACAAGCTGCTGCTGCTCCTCAGACTCCGTGTCAGCCAGAGCTGGGAGCCGTGACTGATGTCTGCCTGGGGACCCCAAATCCTGCCATTGAGGTTGGTGTTTCCAGCATCTCCTTTGCGGGTACCACGGAGTTGGTGGCTTTGTTCTCTCTCCCTTTTTTCTGTCTGGGGCCAGGCGTTGCGTCAACTTCTTCCAGCCATCCTCAGTGGGTTCCTTTGCTCAGAGCTGAGAGCATTATGAACCCTTCCCATGCACAGAAAATCATTTCATGGCTCATGAAAAAACAGAATTTTAATGAGATGAAAGTGCTCTGTGAAAATCCCATGGACAGGAGCCAGCAGTTCCTGAGGGATAGAGATGCCTCTTCTACTCCTCTGCCTGCCCATGTGCTTTTAAAATAATTTATAAACAAGTTCCTGAATTGATGGAACCACTTTTCATGTGAAGCACATAACATTATGGATAGTTACCAAGATCCTAATAGGATCGATCTCCTGTGCAGGTGGAGGAGGAAGACAAGGTTCATTTCCAAGGGAGCTGTCTGCGTAGGCCTGAGCAGTTCAGACCAGCAGGGGGAATTTGGTGCTCTGGGCAAAGGTCGGTGAAAGCAGAGCAGCCTTGCTGTGCTCGAGCAGGGCCTGTAAACAATACCCTGGGTCTTGCGATGACTTTGCCTGACCCAAATGCATCACATTGAGACCCATATTTCATTTTTCTCCGCTCCCAGTGACATGGGCACTGCTGCACAAGCTTCAACGTGATGTACATGAGAAAAGCCCTCTGCCCAGCTTTCATATATGTCTGCCACCTTCATGCTGAATTCAGTTCAGTTCAGTGGCTTTACTTTTGCCCTGAGAGGAGAACAGGCTCTTTAGGATCTGCCCGGTAGCCTGCTGCACACTGGAGTCTGTGAAACAAGTCAGTTTGATAGCCAAGGGTCTGGCTCCTCACCTGTGGATCTCAGAGCAAACCTACCTGGGAAACAGGGTGATATTCCAAGTTATGGAGCGGATTCCCTCCATCTCCCCACACCTTGACCCTCGTCCCTTTGTGTAGAAGGCAAAGCCATGTATCAGTTACAGGCTGGGATACGTTGGTCAGGAAGCAGCTGCTGTGCGGGTATCTCAGTAGGGTTTGGCATTCAGAGGGTGTGTGAAGCTCTCCCACACCCACAGGGATGCTGTGGACTACAGGAAGAGCACGGAATAGGAGTATATAAAGTGTGGCATCACCCCACAGTCCTTCGCCTCCACCTGCAGCCATCTCTGTGCCCTCCCAGGGCTCCCACAGAATCCCTCCTGGGGTCACTTACATGCTGCATATCTGCCACATGCCAAATTGCAGTGCTTTGCCACTTACACCTGTTTTCTGACCAACATACACCCAATGTGTAACCCATACTGGGGTTTACGTCACCTCTGAATTTTCTCCGTGGTGTCAAATGTATTCAATTTATCATCTACTGTCTGTGGAGCAGACAGGAGTGAAAGGGGGAATCCACAACTCACTTCCCAGTGTCAGAAAAGTCTCTGTCACAGGAGCAGCAGGAATGAAAAGCATTCCTGATCCTGCTGGAGTGCTCTGCAGAGCCTCGCCAGCCTTGGGTCAGCTCCTCCTTGCAGGCACAGAAGCTGCCGCCTTTCCCAGGAGGTCAGCACCATCCCTCTCCATCCAAGGGCTGTGCAGGGCACTGGAGGGACTCCCAGCTCTGGTGTGCTGTGCATAGATTCACATTCCTCTTCCAGGGTGGACAAGACACACCCTGTCCTCTTGGCCCCACACGAGGAACCTATATGACAAAGAGATCACATCTCTCACTGTGGCCTGAGACCAGGCTTCCCTGGGAGACTCCCTTTGTTAAAATGGTCACTGTCCTCGGCCACAAACAACTTGATGCATGGGAGAGAGGGAGGGAGGTGGCATGACCATATCCAACAACCTCTGTTCTCCTGTGCTGATTGGGACCTTCATCTTCACTGCTTTGTGTGACTTCCTTCCCCATTTCTTGTTTGCTTCACTGGTGTGACTTTACCTTCTGTCTGAGCAAATATCACAGAGAAATCTCTTGTAAACAGGGGAGCATGACATTTTTACAAGCTGAGTTCAAGATGCATGCTTAGTTATTTGCTTTGGAGTCCACAGGCAAACTAGACAAGCTGACAAATGCTGCGTTACCCAAGCCTTTGCCCCTGGAGGGAGCCGTGCTCTGTGCAGCCTGGCCCAGGGTGGGCAGGTTCAGCACTGGTGTTACACTGGCCCAGACCCCTCAGCTTTCCACAAAGGGCAGAGCAGAGGAAATCACCCTGAGCTCTCCACACTTTGTTCCGAGAAGCCACACAGCTCTGTGTCTGTGTGCCGGCAAACCAGCCTGTCTGCCTTTGCTCCTGCTGCAGTTTTTCCACCCAGACGGATTCCTCATTCTGGTTGCAGACCCCTTGTGCAGATGGGTCTCTGATGCCACATAGAACTACATGGGCATCTTGTTACTCGGTTGGGGTAGGAGGGTAATTTATCAATGAGAAAATACGCCTGGAAACCTGGAGTCCTGGTTCCTTTCCCTGGCCACTCAACAGATGAAAAGTTACTGCTGTCACAGTGCTTCATTTGCTGGAAGTACTGTGGGGCTATAGTCAACAATTATGCTTGTTAGATGCAGTTGCTCAAAGTGTACTCGGAGCTGAGATAATGTTGCCCAGCCAAGCGCCAGCCTTGTGGCTCCTCTGGGAGCACATTTGCAAGAGGGGCTGTTTCTTCCAGACGTAGCTTTTAAGGACACTGCTCCTGACTTCCCTGTGTTTCACTCTTCCTGTCTCTGCTCTGTCATGGGATTTAATGATCAAATAATATTTAAGAGGCTTCAAAACCAGATACTTTCATATATGAATAATGATAGAAGGTTAGTGAGGAGCAGTGAGTAACACACTGAACCAGGACTGCTGAGCCAAGGAGCTGCTGTGTGACCCTGAACATCTATTGAGTGCACTCTGCCCTGGCTGCCTCTCGTACTCTTCATCTGTCTTCCCTGTTTAGGGGTGAACCAGTTCCTATGCGGAGGCTGTATAAACCTAGTGTAGTGACATATGGACTTTCGCTCAGGCCTCAAAGTGTTACCAAAGTAATCAATTTTTTTTTGTGTGTTATTGATGCTATTTATTAGGCTTGTACGTAAACCATCCACAGGAGCACTGGTTGTTTCTAGAGTGCATACAGGACAAATAAACACCTTTTGCTCCGCTGCAGGGCCTGCCAGCCCAACCCCTACAGTGCCTTCAAAGACCAAGTACCTTCAGCAGGGCTTGCTGAAGGAGAAACCATTCCTTTGTCACCAATGTCATAACTCTGCGCAGTTGATTTATTGCTTCCTGAGTCCCTCTCTCCAGTTCCACAGTGTTATCATAGGCTGGTTGTAGTGTGCGCTCTCGGGCAGGGTGACTTAAACCAGGACCAGTTCCTGTTGTCTACGTCAAGAGGAACAAGATCAGGTTTTATTGGAAACAGCATGTGGACAGTCTGAGCAAAACCAGCATTATGAGCGTACCTCTGCTGCTGCTGGCAGGGAGGACGAGGCGTGCAGCAATGCCTGGCACACGCTTACAGGCTCTGGCTGAGCAGGGCAGGACACGGCTTCAGAGCCAGGCCAGTTCAGGGCACAGACATGACACTCAGCATCGTGAGTGAGGGGAGAGGGAGAGACAACCAAACACAGAATGGATCAAACATTTTACTTTAATGTTTCTTTAGTGGAAATAGACTGTTTTTCCTCTGCCTGGAAATCCCCACACACAGCATCTTCTTTTTTACCATCAAAATTTCACTTTAAAAGTATCTGCCCCTCTCCTATCACTTTAAAGAAAAAGTATTTTTTTCTTGGGCAACAAATCATCTTTCTAACAACTTCTAAACCAGATACTTTATAAAGGCACATTTTTCCTCACAGTACTGAGTACATAATACATACATGTGCAACAGCACCAGTGTCTTTTTGTGTGTCTGAGTGCCATTCAGTGCAAATGCAAGTAGAAAGCTCATCACCAGCAGAAGAGCTGACAGCTTACTGATGCGTATTGATCTCACTCTCACTAGGGTTTGTCTTTATATTTCTTTTCTTGGAGCAAACGGGTTTTCCTGATTGGGTGTGGAATGTGTATTTATTGGTCCCACTGCCCTAGGGACTTTCATTTTGGCAAGGAAAGCAATGAAGACGCCAGCAGCCAAGAGAGGGTCTGAAAACACTCCTGGTAGGTTTGAAGGGATGAGCAGCATAGTTAGCAAAGTCAAATGGTTTTATATGACACGATTGTCTGCGATTGCAGAAGACTAGACTCAACACGCAGACGATCTTTCCAGGCCTGGTTGCCAACTTGGGCATGTCATTCGAGTTCGGCTGTGTGCGCAGCCTGGAGAGCCCCTCTCCAGTCTACTGTCTGCCACTAACCTGCTTGGGCAAGTCGCTTCCCTGCTCAGAGATGCTCAAAGAGGAAGTTATATTGGCTTCAGCTGAACTTTCTTTTTATAAACTAGTGTGAGCTGCTGTGTTGACGGCTCTGTTTCAGTGTATTTCAGTGTGACCTGTCTCTCCGGGACACCTACACAAGGGGCTGAGCCACTTTGACATCGGGTGTACAGGGGTACCTTAGGTTAAAGTGATGATGGTGGAGACAAACTCTTCAAAGCCAAATCTTCCCCACCTAGATGCCATTCACTGAGCTGTTGTGTATGGGGCAACTCCCAGTGAGGCTTTGCCAGGCTTAGGCTTTCTCTAAACGTCTATTTTTAGGGTTGATACTATAAATCGCAGTCTCACCCTCTTGCTGCTGCTTCTTATCTCTTTAAATCATGCATAGTAGCAGCTGCTTGGCTCTACCTCTGACTTCTCCCTCCAAAGGGAAGGGAAAGTATTTTGAAATGTAATCTTTTCCTCTTTTTTTGGCTGGGAAAGACCTGACCTGCAGAATGTGGGACACTGAGTAACACCACCTTTCTGGTATCTCAAAACTCCCACCCTGCCATGGGGTCAGGGGGAGAAGGGTGAATTGTGCAACTCCCAGTAGGTCCCTGCAGAGTGCAGCCAAGGCAGCGCTCCTCTGGGTGCTCAGCCGCATGGGCAGCCCTGAGCGTGCGGTGCCAGGAGCAGGGGCAGTAGACAGCTATGAGCTATGCACCAGCTTTTCGTACCTCCTGAATGCAAGCAGGCTCCTTAGCTAGGATGTGCTGTCCCAGCACCTTGCAGGGTAACTACCTGGGTGCAGCACAAGCGTGCACAGAGGATGCTCGCTATGCTGTCCAGCCTTGATTTCCTCACCTCTGCCCGGTCTCTCCCAGGGGCAGTGCAGGCTCTAAGTGCAGGAACTCTCAGGCCAGGCCGGGAAGGTCTGGTTTTGATTGTTGAAGTCTGGAGTTCTGGTGTTTTGGAGGATTCACAACACACGTCAGAGCTTGGCCTGCTGTGTCAAGCCCACTGCGTCACTCCGGATGTCAAGGCGGGTGCTCAGGTGTTGGGCCACTGTGGCTTGTTCCTTTTGGTGTCAAATTATTTATGATTCATGTGTTGCCATGACATCACTTCCCATTAAAAACCTGGGCTAGTGACCCAGCTTGTCTTCCGCCAAAGCACCTGGCAAAGCGCCTGGCCGCCTGTCTCCCTTTCACCAGTGACCTGCGTGCTGACAGTGCAACTTGCCATCAGCCCCTTCCTCACAGTCCAGGACCCTGACTCGGGGGCTAGTTGCTTGTAAGGGTGGCTCAGTAGTGCCTGGTAGACTGGGAGAAGAGACCACAGCTGGGTGGCTCCCACAGCATGCTTGGGAAGGGGTTTGTGTGCCTTGTGTGAACAGAGTTGGCATACGGACTCGTCGGGGTACGGCTGTGGGTGGGAGTGTAGGTGCATTTTTGCAGCTCCCTCTGCTACTGTTTGTTCAGCTAACACAGTTGCTTTCATTCAGGAGTGAAATCACAAGGGGATAATTTGCAAATAGCAACTGTATGTTAAACCCTAATTTGTATGTACATGTTTGGGTTGCTTTCCAAAGTCCATTTATCATCTCAGTCCCCCTGCATCTGCTGCTACAAGGCTTTCTGCCAACTCAGCAGAATGGGAACTCCAGCTAACCCTGCTCGCACTTGTCTTGCTCCCAGCACCTCTGGATAAGAACTGAACACGGCTGGGTCTGCCACGGGATGAGCCATACCGGTGCTCGGAGCGTGTTAGGGTTTCTATCCAACAGAAAATGCTAAACACGAAAAGTTTATCTGGGCTTGCTAGAGTCTGTACCCATCTCCTGTTGTCACTATTCTAAACTTGGAAAAACAGACCAGAAAATTTAGCTGGTAGAAACCATGAACTTCTCAGGACCCCTAAGTGGGGTACAAATTCTGGATGTACAGAGAAGCTGATATGAGACCCTCAGCCAGTGCCAGTGCATCAGCTTGTGCATTTGCAGTTCTGCTTCTTTCCACTGGAGCTCTCACCAAAAAAACACGACTCCATGTCATGCGCAGCACAAGCCCAGAGCCAGCCACCTGCCTGGAGAGCTTAGGTGCTAAATTATATCTGGACCAATATCTAATCTGGGAAGGTCTAAAACTAACCATGAGAAACAACAGCCCTGCTATAAAACAGATGGAGGCGAATTTACTGCTATTTCCTACAAACCATTTAGGATCAAATCAAAACAGTCCCTGCTGCCTGCAGGCATGCAGGTGGTGAAATCACCAGCACCACTAACTGCACAAAGCAGATCAATACAGCTGAGCCCAGACCCCATTTTCTGGGGAGACTGGCATTGTATATGAACTGGAATTTCCTGTAAACCAAGTGCCCCTGCAATAGAAAGAAATGTCCAGGAAACAGCTGCACACATGCAAAGCACTTTTACTACTTGCCTGATGTTTTCCTCAGCATCACGTTTTCATAAATTTTTTCTAAATGCTTAAATCCTGTGCAAACAACCTTTTTCTCACCAGCTTCCTGTATGACAGTAGCCAAGAGAAACAGCTTCGTTTGGGGTGATCCTTTTAAGCCACACACCATATTGTCTGGGAATATGGGGACCAGGGATTATTCAGTGGAGGCTGAAAAATGTTAATATTTTATCAGCCACAGAGTAAACAGATAAAGCGGAAACCACTTTATATTTTTCTGAAATGTTAATAATGGGCCGATAATCTCCAAAGCCTACATACTTCCTGTGATTCAAAAGGGACTGCATGTACTCAACATTCACAGCGTGGACCTGACACGTTACACACCCTCTCCAAGAAAGGATACTGTTGGCCTGGATGGGAACGTGGCACAGAAACCAAAAAGCTGTTCTCTGCGGTTTCTTGATGGAAACTGGAGAGCCACAGGGAAGAACAGACAAGGTGACTGGCAGTCCTAGATACCTGCCTGGAGTCTGACACATCTCACAGAATCACAGAATTACAGAATCACAGAATCACAGAATGTTAGAGATTGGAAGGGACCTCGAAAGATCATCTAGTCCAATCCCCCTGCCGGAGCAGGAACACCTAGATCAGATCACACAGGAACGCATCCAGGTGGGCTTTGAATGTCTCCAGAGAAGGAGACTCCACAACCTCCTTAGACCTGAGACCCAGGAGCACTAGTTCGAATCCTAGAAAGACCTGTAAGTGGCTTGACATCTGTGCAAAGATTATCTTTAGTTATCTTTAATCATTAAATTTATGGAAGGACTTGAAGATTTGGGTCAATCCTGAGTTATTAGAATGAGATTCACAATGAGGTCCACGTAACGGGCGTCCCACCACACATCTGCTGCAGGACAGTTTTATGTCTTCCTCCTTGGCACTGGGCCACTCCAGGACCTTGCATCAGGTGCCAGCAGGCCAGCTTTGATGGTGACTGGAGTTTGCATCCCACACTTAGCCCAAACAGGGAAGCTAGTCTCTGCCCACATGAGAAGGCAGAAAATGCGCAAATACCATCATATGAATCTGGAGAGCTTTTGCATGGGGAGGACAAAACTGCAGGTCAGCTTCGCCTTGTGCCTCATGATGCTTAGTCTCCAGTTCCAACATTCAAGCTCCTGAGAGGTCAAATCAGACTTTCCCAAACAGGAGTGACTATAAGTCAATGTAGCTTTTAGGTATTTCTCCTAAAGAGGCTTACGTCGGTGCTGATACACTACAGGCTGGTCTGGGTGCAGAAATGTAGGATGTGACTCTCTGTACCAAGAATTATTTCCGTTTTGGATTATATCAAGTCTCTACAACCTTATTAAGCTCTGCTATCCAGAGTGATGGTATTGAAATGAAAATAAAAACATCTTGTATTTGGTCTAGATATATCATTTCGCTGGCTTTGTATCTGGGAACCCTGATGCTTTTCTGGCAGAAGTTGAAAGTTTCTGCCATTTACAGACCTGTGCAAAACCGGACAGGTATAATTCCTTTCTTGTGCCAACTTAATGCCATTTTTCTTTTGCAATCAAGGATCTAAACACACGTACATATTTTCTATAACTATTGCCAAAGCCTGGGGGGCTGTTGCAGTCTCCCGTTTCTCCAGGGTTTCACTGAGTCTCGGCATTTTTTGACAAAGGGTAATGTCATACTGAAAGACTAGAGCCTGAGCAGAACAAACCCCGCAGCCCTAACTGGCAGCACAAGCTGACCTTTCTTTCAGGTTAGACTCTTCCTCAGGTCTCTGCATGCACATCCCTCTATCTTTATTCAGGATGTACCCATTGCCAAGTGCAACAGATAATAAATACTCTTCACTATATTGATGGCTCTTCCTCCAAATCACAGCTAGATATCCCTCTTCCACTTTCAACAACAGAAATAAAGGAGGCTTCCCTAACTTGTTGGTATATATGAAGCAAATAATATTCCTTGGAGATCACAGTCACCACGTTTCCTTTTCTTTATCCAAATTGAATATAACTCAAATATAAAACTTATGGAGTTTTCCCATGTACTGTCTTGTAATTAAAATCCAGTATTTTCCCAATGTCATTTAGATTTCATTATGCAGCAGGTACATATTATCAGCAACAATTTAAATGAAGTTTAAAAAAAGCTGGGCCATTTCTTATCTTACTCACTGAATCTTCACCTGTAACCAGTGTTTCATAGGTCTTATCAGGAAGAGTCTTTTGAGTATTATCTTTTTGTTGTTGTTGCTTTTTCAGTGCAAGTTGCGTATGAACAGGGTCAGGAGCCCCAGAGATCCATTGCCTCTTTGCTGCTGATGAGCCCCACTCAGAGTTACACAGCTTTGATTGGAAACTCTGGAGACACACAGCCCACAAGCGTCTTGTGCATTGAAGCAGGGCAGGGCAGGCACATAAGCTGATATTAATGGTCACAGCTCCTCTCTATTGGTCTCTAGCACCTAATCCAGGAAGCCTTTGTGTTACACCAGTTTGCCCCTGCAGATATCACCCACTCGCAAGCAGAGGAGCTGTGGAAAGGAGCTCTGTCTATGAGTGAGAGGAGCTGTATTCTTCCACGTCCGACTCAGTGAGCCTCAGGTTCCTGCATGTGTCTCTGGTCCTCACTGCCCACCCTCAGCTCCCCTCCAGCCTGCCCAAGGCCCTAGTGTCAGGAAGGGAACTCCTCCAAGGGGAGGTCAGGCTACCCCATAAGCACTGGAGAGAAGGGGAGGTGGCTGAAAACACAACAGCTCTGTTGCAGCATTGGCCCCAGGCAGCTTTTCCAGGGAGTGTGCATGCACAGCGGATGCCTGATGGGATTCCCAGACGTTCTGGCTCCCACTTTTGCCCACAGTTTCAAGTAAACAGTTTGGTACCACTTCCCTTTCCAATTCCTGTTTCCCTTTGCAGGCACACGGGCAAAATGAACTCGCATTCCTGAGTCAAATGGGCAAACACAGACAAATTGGTTGTGTCTTAAAATACTTGGGTTTATTCTTTCCCTCTTCTTTTTTTCCCTTTCCCTTTGCATGCGTGTTGCTGTTTCCACAGCAATGACTAAATATTGACATGCAACATTCATCAAACAAGAAAAACGAGCACATGAATAAATATGAACTGAAACAGAGGGCTTTCCAGTGGCAGGGCTCGCTGGTCTTCTCCAAACCAGAAGGTAGCAAGAAGGCACTTACCACCCGCCACCCCTGCTTGGGGCAGTGGGACTGTCCAGGCTGTCAATCCCCAAAATTCAAATCTGGCTGCTGGCAGCAGTGTGTGTGCTGTCACTGTGAATTTGATGCTGGGGATGCTACTGGGATAAACCGATCATCAGGGAAAAGCCTCTCCCCCTTTATCCCTAAGAATCCATGTGAATATTGTGAATTTACAGTATTTGCAACAGTCTCCGTCCGTCCACTTGCTTGCGTTCCCCAGCAGGTGTTTTCATTGAGTTACTTTTTAGAAATTTAAAGCTCAACCGAGATGCAACATCTGTTTTTCAGCAAGATCTTGATTTTTGCACAGTTCTACAGCTGGACTGGAGGCTGAGGGGGTTAAATGACTTGCTCAGGTTCAAAATGTTGGGCAGGGGCTTAGGTGGGATTAGAGCCCAGGATGCTCACAGCTTAGTCCTCGTCTTCTCTAACCACTTCTCAGACACATGGCCTCTTTGGGTGCAAGGAGAAATTGTTCATGACATCAGGGTGTGTAATTCTGTAGCTGCACGCACTAGCAAATGATTTGCCTAGAAAGAAATGTAATCAATCTCCAGTTGAAATTCAGCTTCGTGTTACCCTTGGCATAGGATTCACTAGAGTTTAGGATCATTGTGATGAGAACAGCTCAGAGAGCAGGAGATCCATTTCATGAAAGATGTCAGGTTTTAAAATCTGGTTTCACTCCAAGTGAAAATGAACACAGAAAATGTTGCAGCTTTCCTCAAAGTCTGTTCTCAGCTTCTCCTCAATGAACTACACAGATTACTTTCCATAAGCCTTTTATTTTCTGGCATAGTTTCCAAACCTTGTCTTATGTATTTATGTATTTTTTTTTGTACATCCCAATTTTTTCTACCTCCTTTTGAAGGGTAAGTCAAAGAGCAGGACAGAATATTCTTGCAGTGGTCTCACTAATTCCTCAGGCAAAAATAACATAGTTTTTGTCTCCCCTGATAGTCTCTTCTTTTTGAGTCCAAATGCTCTTAGCCATAGCTTTGTGCTGATGTTTTTGTGCTCCCCTGGTCCCTTCTGTTTTTAGGGCTTCACATCTTTAGAAATGGGACCTTCAGTTTTTACACTGGTTGTTTGGGGTTTTTTTTTGTCAAATTCAAGTGTATATTGATCAAATGTGCCAGAGCTCCACAGCAGTCTATGGAACTGCTCTTCATCCTGGTTACCAACTACCACACTCACTTGTTGAGCCAGTTCTAGGTGTTATCCCTACTTAAATTTGCATGGGGTTCAATATCCTTAAGAAAGAAACTGGGTAATATTTGATCAAGAGCAGTGCCTGCTCGGACACCACCAGGAACAGCCCCATTTCATCACTGTTCCTCATTTACATCTATTTTGTGTTCCATCAGTTCCCTGATGGTAATCATCTTCAGAAATACTGCACTGCTTTGTAGAGTGCTTACTATTTTTATCAAAATGTCTTGCAGACAAACCTTATGCCTTACAGGAAACTCTCTGTATTATATCAGCACAAGCATTTTTATTAATGAAGCTTGTCATTCCATCAAAAAACAATATAATGTTCGTTTGGCAAAACCTATTTTCCACAAAACTGTGCTGACTGGCATGAAATATGCTACCTTTAAATTCTTCAGTCCTTGTATCCAGTATCAAGTCTTTCCACAACTGAACCCAGAATCAATATCAGATTAACTGACTTAATACCACCTGGGGTTTCCCATCTACCCCTGCTCAAATGTTGGCACAATTTGCAATTCTTTTCAGTCTCATGGAATTTCCCTCATGTTCCAAAATTTCCTTAAAACCAACAGTAGCACTTGACTGCTTCCTGTTGAAAGTTCTCCCTGGTTTCTCTGATGGACCAGAGAGGATGTCATTATCACTGAAAGATAAAAATACACTACTTTTATTTCTTTTCCAATTCAGGACAGAAATAGGTATTTATGAGTGCTTCCTGACTGAGGGGCTGGTCTTACTTGGCCAGAATAGAGTTCTTTACTTCTGGATATGTTTCTTGGTTTTCCATTGCTATTCTTACTTTGAAAGGCAGTTTTTAGTTCCCTCTTATCCAGGGTAAGAATGGTTTTATTAATAACCCCAGTTAACTGCACTCTTAAGCACCATTGAACTGGCTTCATTTCCATTGCAGTTTGTCCCTTAATAACTTTGATTAAGCATATGTTTAAGTACTTAAGATCTGAATGATCTCTTAACTCCAGAGAGGGACACCAGCGAGTATTGAACTCTCATGCAGAACAAGTTGCTCCTTTCTGCAGATTTTAATATCCAGTGTCTGTGCACAGCATAATGTTGCATTATCTGGTCTCCTCTGTGCAAACTCCATCCATGGGCTTTGGGAAAGCCAGGACTCCATGCTTCAATTGTCTTTATTGAAACAGATCTTACTTTATATTTTAAATACTTTATATGTGCCACTTTGAACTTTTCATTTCAGGTACAGATGCTTGTGAGTAAACATTTTGTCTCACTGCCAGATCTGCGGGTTTAGACAGTTTTAGAGGGCTGTAAGTAGGATCTGTCTGACTCACAGAAACATTTGTTTTCATCCGATAACCAACATGGAAGCCCAGTATTCAAAATTGGGTTCTGTTGAGAGAGTAGTTTTATGTAACAGGAAGTTTGAGGTTTGCCAAGCCAAGGAAGCTATCTCAACCTTATCTCATCTGTCTGATCATATTTTTGACTGAAAAAAGGCATGATTCTCCTTTGTCAGCTCATGCCATGGCATAGACATCCACAGAGACTCTGAGTGATGCTCATCAAAGTGAATGGAGACAGTTATGGCTCGATGCAGCTTTGCATTTGTGTTGAACATTGCTTTAGGTGGTGCCTGTTGAAAACCTACCTGGGCTTTGCAGAAGTATAAGCCCTCCCTAAGCAGAACCTTTGCTTCTCACTGATGTTACCCAGACAAATCTCTGCCTATGGGTTATTTGCAAATGGTAGTGTGTGATTTGCCACCTTATGTCCATATAGGTGTTGTGTTCTGCTTGGCCAGTGGCATTGTTTCAAAAGGGAGGATATCCAGAACTGTTTGCTAGTAAAAGTCACCGATAATCATGTGTGTAAAGTTCATGAATTTCCTGACGCTTGCCAGTGTTTTCACATTAAGCCAGGGGCTGTCCAAATTCTTGTGAGTAATAAATCACATGCCTCACCCTCCACACAACGGAGCCAAGTTTATTGAATCAAATATTCACACGGTGCCTATTCATCTCTTTGTGGTTGGGACCCATTCAGGTGAGCACAGGCATCCAGCTGGTAGCTGGTGTGCTGTTTGCTGGCTCAGGTGAGGGCAGCCTGAGGTTCCCGCTTGTCATACGCTCTGATGTCCA
Source organism: Pterocles gutturalis (assembly GCF_000699245.1). NCBI lineage: Eukaryota > Metazoa > Chordata > Aves > Pterocliformes > Pteroclidae > Pterocles > Pterocles gutturalis. The sequence continues at coordinate 35,877 of NW_010144119.1, forward strand.
AGTGGTGATGGTTTCCTTGATGCTGTTGAGAGTGGGTTATGCACAGGGCAGAAAGAAGCCAACAGGCTACCAAAAGTTGCTTTCTGTACCTGTCAGAGGTGGATTCAGGCCATTCTGCTTGCAAAGATGCTATCATCAGACCATTCATCTCGGGCTCTAAAGCAACCTGCCTGCTGCATCCCGCAGAGCAGACTGTCACAATAAAGATTTAACAAGAATATTAATGTCATTGGCTAGAAAGAAAGATGCTGTCTAAATGGTTCTTTTCCTTGAGTATTTTCACAGAAGTTTTAGTTCAGTGTGAAGAGCAGCTTTGCCTCCTTTTATAAGAATTGGCAGGAAGAGGTAATATTTTAGCTGACGCGTAATCTGTCTTGACTCTATTGCTTTTTTATTGTTTGTCAGAAAGGCCCTGGGGGTAAACATTATTTCTTTGTCTGTTTGGGTTCTGGCTTTGTGCCAAGGACACATTTCTCACACCAAGCAAGTTTCGGCATACCGGTGGGGAATAGACTGGGTGAGGACAAATTACCAGCTCTGCACATAGGCCTCTCAGGTGCCATTTACACATCTGTGGAGAGGTCATGAGAGTCAGAGAGTGTGAGAGGGAACAGGCTGCAGGGAGCTTCCCAAGCTCCCCTGGAAGTTGTCAACTGGTGATTTCAGTCCAGCATCTCACACCTTGCTCCCCACACTTGTGGCTGAAGAGCTGCAATCCACGCAGCCAGCACTTAGGGAAGCCAGACAGATAGATACTCTTGCTGTGTGTATAGATGAGCCCAGGCAATGACTTAGCAATGATTTGCTGATTCAGGTGAAATAAATTCTCTCACTTGATCTCCTGTGGCATTTGATGAAGAAAGAGCTGACTTACATTCTCAGCAAAGCTCTTGAGCTTTACAGTTTGGAGAGCGCGTTTCCCTAGGTGCCAACTCTGGAGTCAGTTTTCCTGGGACACCAAACACAGAGCAATTGCCTAGCACATTTGTTGTCATCTGCACCTAATAAAAGCTTACAAATTTATGCCCTCCTCAGACCCACTATCTCTCTATCACCTCCTCTGTGAGTTGTTGAGATTAAGTCTGTGATTTTTTTGGCTCCATCAGTCCTTGGGACTTGTATGGGCCGTCCTTTCTCTTAAACTGAATGAGAACATCCTCAAGGCACAACGTTTCCCATTCAGGAGATTACCATAGCTCTACCACTGAGATCCAGCCCAGTTCTCATCTTTTGCTGCTCCTACCACTGAGGCAGAGACTGTTTGGCCTGATTTGACCAATGTAAATGCTTCTCTATGTGGCAAAACCCATTGTTCTCACTCTTGCCTCTTCACTTTAAGATGGTTTCTAGATCAGGTTTGGTTTATACCTGTTGCCAAAACCAGGTTAATTCCCAAAGTCATCCACTGGACTCATTGGTATTGAAGCTGTTATGCTTGGTCTCAGCATCTGCTGTGCACGGCACAGTATCATGCAGATGCGGGCAGAAATCCCAGTTGACAGGTCCCTAAGAAGGTGTCAACCACCTGACCCTCTCTGCAGACACTGGGCAGGAAGGAAGAAATGAACAGCCAGGGGTTGTCAGTGAAATCCTGGGCTTTCAGCAGAGTCAAGGTCTTTCAACCAGATCAGAGGCCCCAGGTCTCCACAGCCTCTCTAGGTTTCTTCACCAAGCAGTGAGAGCTTTTTTGTTCGATGAGCTCAACAGAATTCGAAGCAGAGCCAGGCAAGCTATAGGAGAACCTGGTTAGCAACACACTCTTGAAAAGGAAATGGATTAAGGAGAAAGAAGGAAAGGGAAAGGAACACAGGAGAAAATGGAAATGCTTCCAGGTGCTGAGGTGCTTACTCAGCAGGGAGTTGTCAGGGTCTGAACACCCTATCTCCATGGGATGTTTTTTTGGATGGTTCTATGTCCTCTCACCTACAGCACAGCAGCACAGCTAGGCTTTATCTCTTGTCTGGCACCTTTCTGTCTTTGCTCTCACCAAAAGGACTGGAGGTCTCATCTGGGTGTATCCAGCTTTCCCATTCGGTGGATTGCTAGAAGCGTTGGACACCTAACCTGGGATACTGCCAGCAGCTACTGTGAAACTTCTTGGTCCTAAGGGTGGGATAGTGTTGGTTGGCTTGCTTGGATGCAGAATTAAATTGCTTTTTCATCTCAAATATCTTCTCAAATCCCACTGCTTAAGATTGCTGAGGGGCAAAGTGTAGAAGAGAACACCAAGCTGCTTTGGAAATGACTCGATCTTTTTTTCAGCATAAGAGTTGATGTCTCCTGTGGGTAGCATATAAGCTGAACCTTCCCTCCAAACATGAGGACAGAAGGCTCTGGGATATATTCCATAAAGCATCATCACACGAAAACCCTACATAAACTCACAAGAGTCTCAGTCAAATAAGACATTTCCAGCATCCTTCTGAGTATCTGTTTAGTACCAAGAAGCGTTAGGGGGTAAAAAAATTCTTCAGTTATTATGAAGCTCACACCCCAGCCATGAATATTCTTCATTATTTCTGTTCACTCAGATTTTTTTCAAAGTCATTTAGGAAAGTCCCTGTCTTTTCACAATACAGACGTGAACAGGCGTTTTATTAGAATGAAGGTGAAGAGCCAGTCATGTCTACTGCGCAGAACATGATCAGTCATGGTTCAGACCTGGGTTCAGTTCCTGGCTGTGCCACAGACCTCCTGGGAGAGTCACAAACTAACCCTGCCCTGTCCTTGCGTGTGTATGTGGTGGCTCTTGAGTCCAGCAGGTCACTGAGGAAGAGAGCTTACATAGCCATCCGATACGTAGTATCTGCTTAGATCCATCTGTAACCCGTTAGAGGTCTCTATCTCTTGGGCACGCTGTGCTTTACTACACTGTGTAGCAGTAAGCTGGCCCCAGAGCAGTCCCGCTGTACAAGCCAGCAGTGCTCTGTCTGACCAGAGATGATGCATTCCTCATTGAAAGCAGGCGGTGGTGAGAGTTAGCAGGAAATGGGCCTTTAGATCAGGGGGGTTCCTTAAATTTCTTTTACTACATCCATTAACTTGCTTCCCCCACATCTGTTGAGGCCTTCTAATCCTTAAATCAGCTCTAACAGAAAGAATGGAAAAGGAATTGAAATTACAAAGAGGAATACGCTCAGGGCTCCTCCTTTTGTAGGGGTAAAAGCAAGGAGAGTGGAGTGGGGCAGACTTTAATATATTTGTTCTTTCAAGGATGGGTGCAAGTACTGGGCTGTTGTTCTTGTTGAAAGCTCTGGGGGCAAAGGGGTTTTTGTCAATGTTTTACAAGTCTCTGGGTGACGGTTTGAAACTGCAGCAAGAAATGTGATTCCTGGCTTAGCAGACAGGTTCTGCAAGTCAAGCTTTCTGTTTATTTTAATATTTCAGGGATCCTTCAGTGTGTGTCACATGGACAAAGAGAAAGGGGGAAACTCCTCCCCCTGCACGAACACAGCCACAGAATTGTCTTAAAGGTGCCGAGTTCCTGATAGCTGCGTGCCAACGCACACTGTCCACTCCTCAGTCAGACCGTCCCAGCAGGGAACTCCTGCTAGGCCAGTTCAGATCCATTCATACGCTTGGCTGTGGACTTGTTCTAGCACCATGAGTATGCTAACTGTAAGAATGTAAAAATTTGTAAGTTCTAGCTCTAAGTGCTTCTATCTGTTTCTGATGACTGTAAAGTGTAATTGCTGGAAGGACCACAAAGAGTCTGCTCTGGTGACTGAGGCTGCACTGTAGAAGAGTGTGTCATCCTAGGGACATGGTACGTATCTGTGGTAAACCTGTCTCTGCAGTTAATGGCCTCACGTGCATGTTTTCTAGAGATGCTTGTGAAAGCTGCAATCAGACAGCTGCCACATGATGGGCCACATAAGCTAAACTGGCCAAGCTTTTGCTGTCCAAATCCTTGAACTGTTTTGACAACTGGGAAGGCTTTTGCTAGGGATTCCACCAATTTGGTTGTGATTTCTCCATGGTTAAATTATTAAATTAACTGACTGATAAGCTTCTTCTGAAATTCCTCTGACTTTAAAATGGCTTTCAGAAGTACAAATAACAACTGGGCCATCAGCTCTTGAGTCTGTATTGCTATCAGAAGTGGGAGAGTATATTTGCTGAGGAACTAGTTGATTTTTGTAAAGAAAGTTTTCCTCAGTTCTAAACTAAAGTGGCTTCTTGGGTTTATGCAGTTTCCTGCAGAGCTCCATGTCTCTTTTGCATCCCTTCTTTCCTTCCACATCATGATACCCAGTACGCTTTATGCTTCATCACTGAATTTTGAGCACGTTCCTGCCAAAGTGGAGCTCGCTGCTGGGATAGGCTATGGGCAGTTTTCAGACAAAAGGAATGGATGTGATGGCTGCCCATGTGCTACAGCTGATGCTACCTGAAATATAGAGGAAGGATAGGAAAGTCATGCATTGGTCTTTAGAGGAGAAGGGCAAAAATGAGGCACAGACCTCTTAGACAGGAAAGATGAGCCAGTAAATTGTAATCTAGATTCCCTCACTGTGACATTTGCCAGCCGTGACCATCTCGTTGCATCCCTTTGGAGGAGGTTTTACTTTTGGGCTCTGAGCAATTGGAAGGTGCTACAGTGACTCTGAAGGGAAGGAAGGTAGATCTGAGTCAAAGGAAGCACACACATTGTCCCCGTCCCCCCCGCCAAGCCCATTCCTCTATGGCAGTGAGTGATTGAACAGCACCATGATAAGGACAAAGCGGAGTTGCAATGTTTTGAATAGCAAGCGGAAATGCCTTTAGCCTTGATTAATCTGATTGAGTTCCCAGTTTTGAAGGGAACTGGAGGGCAGACTTGCAAATTTTAGTCAAACGAGGGAAAAAGGAATGCTTGTTCCCAACAGGTAATTAATTTAATTTTACAGGAATGTTGATACTTTGCACCTATAAGTGCTCCTTCATAGCCCATAAAAACTTCCTCGGTGCACAGATGGTTTGCTCTTAGAAAAACAAGTAAAAATGTGGTCCATTTGGTTAAAATAAGCCTCCCTACTGAGGGGAATTATAGGACAATAGAGTAGAAATCTGTTAAACACATAATCCATAACCACTGAAAAGCAAGAACCTAACAGAGCTCTTTGTCTAGTCATCTCTTTTCATTGCCTGTCGCACTTTAATGTATGAACATCCTTCCTGGAGGGAGCCAATGCCTTCTTTGGGTTTCCAGATTTGGGAACAGTTTTGACATGAAGCCACTAGATGTATCAGTGTTTTCTTGCCTGGGCTTCGCAGGGAATTTGGGTGGATTGACACAATACTGAACAAGTGGGATCCTGATTTTTGAACACAGACACATCTGGGTGGGGCCTGGCTTCCCCGCAGCCGAGGAGTGTGAACTTCATCTAAAGCCTGGTGCAAACAGTGGAATACTGTTCTTTGCTGACCATGCCTCCTGCCTGATTTATGGAAGGACAAAGGAAAGTCAACAGAAATTACTGCTGCAAGCTCCCCTCCAGAAATAAAGTGGTACAGCGGCAGCCAGGAAGGTCACTAGGAGAGCTGGGACAAAGCAGTCAGCCCACGCCCAGACCGTTAAGACCATGACAGACACAAATGAAGTCCTGAGAGAGGCTTGAGGTGTTTTCTAGCTTAAATCATAAGTCTTGCTCTGTCATAAATGGACTGAAAACTTGAGAAAAGTCCCAGTAAACACAGCACTTTGTGAAAATGAAAATATGAGCCTCCCACGTGGGAAGGATGTATTTGGGATGTGGCCGAGGTGCTCAGAGCATTGGTGTGTGAGCCAGAGATAGGCCTGAGAGAAAAAACACTTGACAGATCCCAGAAAACAGCTGGGTGGGAAAAGGACAAATGAGATGATCCTCTCACACCAACTTGGCAACAATTCAGCTTCCCCAGCATGATCCCCGCTCAAGCACCCGCCAGAGCAGAGTCAGACGTGAGCCTCCAGCAACAGCCAGTCTGCAGCATCCCCCCTCCCTTACCCATGAAAACAACTCTGATCAGCAACCCACACTCATGGGGTCTTTGGATCTGGAAATTTAAAGGTCTTTTCAAGGTAAGGAGCAAATCCTCAAATAGTCAATGATGTCACCTCAGGACGTGGATACTCAGCCAACAAAAACCCAGGCACCTGCAGATGGGTCACAAATCAGGGAATGTTTTTATGGAAAAAAATATGGTCCAGGCTGGAAGCAAGAGTGTGTTTTGAGCACTGGAGCAAATGCCAAATAACTATTCAAATGGCTCTTCAGACATAAGGAGCACCCGCTCCCCCTCCTCTTTTCTGCACCAGAAAAATATCCTGCAGTGCCAAGTCTGTAGCTAGGAAATTGCAAGAGTAATTCCCAATCCAATGGGAGTTACCAAAAGGCCTACATGAGACTTTTTAAGGATGTGAGAGGTTAGTCATTTCCATTGGCAAAAGGAAGGAGGACATGATAAGAAGAAATCGTTTTTCGTTGTGGCAGTTAGATCACAGAAATAATTCCTGAAAGATCCACTGGAGACAAGAGTGCCATAGGATAATAAACAGTCATTTTACATCAAGAACTCAAACATTTTCATGTATGAGAAGGATAGTTACATTTATTGAGTTAGGGCAGAGATAAGGAGAGAGGGTGGATGGATGGATGCTAGAAACACTTGCCTCAAATCATAAAAGTTAACTGCCAATTGCCAGTGTTAGGAAAACCATCTTCCTTTTTATTCAATTCTTTATAGTTTTTCCTAACTATTCAGTTCTTTATTTTTCAATCCCAGAAGAGGATTCTTGCTTCTCCATTGATGAACAGGTCCTAGTCTACATCAGAAATAAAATACTCTATTAGAAAATAAATGGTCTAATTCATAGTGTCTAAAGAAGTGCTGATTTGGTTGAAATATTCAGGTTTTGGGTTTTTTTTCTTGCTAATGCTTTGGGCCTTAGTAGCCTAAATGTAAATTATTTCTCTGTTTGCAAGCTTTCAGTTAAAAGGGAAAAGCAGAGGAAAATCCAAATGTACCGAGAAGTCCAGAGCTTAAGACCATATTCTCTTCCCTCGAAGCTATGTATCCTTTCTCTCATTTTGGTTGTCTAAGCAAGTGCAATCAGAAGACAAATGCAAAACTAAGTGAGGTAATAACAGAAAAATCATGGTGAAAACTCCTCAAAAGAGCAAGACAATGAAGTCACTGAAGTCTTATCTGCAGCTGTTTTGGGGACATTGGGGCAACCGGGGCAAGCCAGAAAACTGCATTCATTGGAAGAAGGGAGGAGAAAGATCTGACAGCTCCCCAAAACAAGGGGCAGGTTAGTCTGGTGCTGCCCATCTCTCTCACACCGAGACCCCGCAAGTTCATATGGAAGGTGCTGAGATCCAGCAACTTGTTTGCAGACTTCAAAGAAAATCAGCTCATGGAAGAGGCTGCCAGGAACAACACTCTAGCTCTGGGATTTACATGCATATCAAACCATTTATAACACACCCCTGCACAGATTCATAGTCTGTGTACGAGTGAATGGGTGATAGGAGAGCAGGTACCACCTCTGGTTCTTGTGTCAAGGTTCTTCTGATGGCACTATGAAGGATGGGAGCTGTTTTGAGCAAAACTTGGATATCCAAATAAGATCAGGAGAGGATAATTAAGGTCAGGACAGAGCATGAGCCCACTCGTGACACTAGCTCAAGCTCAGGGGCTTGACAGCCAGCACGGGTTAGATCAACCCAAAGGTGGCTCCAGTCTGTGTCAGAACCTGAGCAGTCTCTGCATCCTTCAAGGGCTAGGAGTACACAAAAATGATCCAACCACTTTGTGCTCCAGCTGCCCCGGCTTTGCTGAGCCAGGGGCTCTGCGGCAGGACTGAGACACAAGCTGTCTAGACTGCACGTGCAGGATCACAGGCTCTGATCTGGGAGTTGTATGACAACATTTCATAGAGGCAATATTATATTTTCTCTGTTGCCCAGTAGCAACAGCTCCATGTCAGGAGGACCCTTGTGGGGGCAGCTGAATTCCTGCGGGGAAAGCTGCTGAGCCGCTTCGAGGGATTTCCCGTGGCATGTGGGAGCTCAGCAGGCTGCCCAGAGCCCGGGATCCTGCAACCACAGCCCGTCCATCAGCACATTGCCCCATGTGCGATTACAATGGTTTTCACCACCCTCACCCCTCTCCATCATGTGTTTATAATCACCGCCATTATTCTAGAATTACAGAGCAGAAGCATCCTATGCAAATCAGGGATGCCGGGGTCAGCTAATGAATTGGTTACACCCTTTCCTTCCAAAAAAAAAAGAGCCCGTGGAGGGATGCTCACTGTGCCATACGAAATGCAAATGCAGTGGGACCCGTAAAGAGCTGAGTCACTGGTTTTTTAGTAGCACAGCTTTGCCCTAAACAACTGAGTTCCAGATGCAGGAGCATGATGGTTTGCAGTGAAATCATTTCAGGAAGTTTGCCTTGGTCTCACAATTATGTCCCTCAAGTCTCAGTCGAGAGATACAGGCTGGGCTCCTGGTTTTGCCCACACTGGCAGCACACCCACTGTATCATCTCACTTTGCTTTAGTTTCCCCCCATCTATAATCTCTAGTAACAGTAAAAAGCTCTTCTCTCAGGGACAGGCAGGCCACTCTAAATGCAAATATAGCGTCTAGTGCCAGTACAGTCCCAGCAATGCTATTGCACTTAAATTGGGGGAAATTTTGTTGCTTGAAGTTTTAGGAAAGGGACAGCTTAGGAAACAGAGTAACAGGACACCATTCCCATCTGCCTCCCCTCTTACTTGTGTAGGAGAAGGATAACTAAACTTGCAAGCCACTTGCTAAAGTGACATGCAAATGCCACCTGGGCGTCTGAAGCCTTTCTGTGGCATCTGCCCCTTGCCATGGACCTCAGACACATTGCTCTGGGGTCCCAGTAGCGCTGGGGCCCTGCCCCACCAGTGCATATCCCAGCGTGGACAGTCACTCAGCAGCGCCCTTCCCTGTGCCTTGCTCCTGTCCCACAGCACCTGGACTTCTCTGCGTTCAGGGTGCCTGTCTCACTGCCCAGCCAAACCCCACTGTGACAGCGTAGGCAAAAGTCACCCCAAGGGTGGCACAAGAGAGTCTGTGGTCCTGCTGACAATGCAGATAAAGCAAGTTCCTGTATGACATGTTGTCTTACCAGAAAAAGTAGGAGACACTGCTCAGGACACATTAAACACATGCTCCAGTTAGTTTATGTGACCTGGCACTCTGAAAACTAATAAAACCAGTTTATACTTTCACTCGCACATGATTAATGGCAAAGCTCTCCATCATATATCACAGACCATGCCCTATCTGGGACAAAAATACACAGATTATGGGAAAAATTAGGAATTAGCAAAATAGTTGTTAACTGAGCTAGAAATACTTTACCACAGTCTGTCTGCAAACCAGAAAATCACCCTGTGACAGTTCTCCCCGGCTCTTTATGTGTGGGGCTGTTCGAAGCAAGACAAGCAGGGAAGACCAAGAGGGTTCCTCTCTCCTAGGTCTCAGGCTGGCATCTGCTCAGTGCAAGTTGCTCATTGGACCCATGGTATCCATATTGCTGTCCTCAAAGAGCTTGTGTGCACAGCAGGGAAAGACAACAGCATCAAGCTGCTGAATGGCTTTTCTGTATTCACTGGGCAGGCTGGTCCTCCCATGGCTCGCCATTTGGTGTGTAACTCTCAGAGGGCAATTCACTTGCAGTAATATTTAATATATTCTCAAAGATGCAAAGAAAGGGAGCTTCCCCTCTCTGGATAGGCAAGATGCAAAGTGCAAAAGTTAAGTTAAAAACATTGCAGTAAAGGTCACTCAAGGCAGATGCAGGTTTCCAAGAGGGAAGGGGTCAGCTGCTAGGAGTCAGCGACCTGGAGTCACTCGGTCGCAACAGCCAGACTCGTGTGAACTCATGTTCTCACAGCTCTTGTCCAGGCTGACACACCATGCCCATCTTGTTGTGGACATGCGACACAGGCAGCTCCATAAAGGCCTGCCTTCCTGCCACGTTCCAAATCGGTTTATTTCCTGACCCAGGCAACATCACTGGGGCGGCAAGAAAAAACACTGGCAAACAGGCACATCCTTTGCCTGATTCTCAGAGGGCCAGAGGCAGACCTTGCCCAGCAGGATGTGGGGAGCCAGGGCACTGCGATTGGTCACCTGCCGCCAGCAGAAACAAAACAAAAAAGATGCTTCACAATAGTGAAAAATAAAATAGAGAGTAATGAGGGTATTTATGTCATTTCCTGATGGGCCATCATAGAGCATGATAACAGGATGGGGTCCCACTGTCAGTTCCCGGATAGCTCAGGCTATTTCCCATAACCCCAGTGACTAAATAGTGCCATGAGGGGAGCCTGAAGCTGTGGTGCATCCTGCTTCCCCATGCAGATTTCCACAGGCACCACAACCAACACCTGGTTCATGCAGGAAGTCAGGAACCATCCCAGAGGGGTCAGATGCGCCCTGGGAACCACAAGCCTTTCCCTGGCTTTGAGAGAGAGTCAAGAGCAAGTAAAAACATCCAGCTCAGTGAGTATTTGGCCTGCAAAGTGGCCTGGAGACCCTGGTTCCCACCCACTGCCCTCACTAGTCAAGGTCTTGGCGAGGTGCAGGGAGACATCACAGGGTCCAACCACAGCTCCAGCAAGGCCCATCTCTTGTCTCCAACAGTGGCCACTGGCTGGGGAAAAGCAGGGCAGGCTTGCACCAGAAACACCCCTATTGCTCAGCAATCTGTGGCTCCGATCACTCAAAATTCCCTACTCAGAGGTTATCTTTGTGTGAACTGCAGGTTTTCCACCTGAATTATCTGAAGGGCTGCTTAGACTTTTGGGGGTTGTTGTGCCCTGGGTAAGGCTCACAGAAGGGAGCCCTGCCTGCTGATGATGGGCAAAGGCAATGGTTTTTTGTCTGGGAACAATGAAGATGGCCACAAAGGAATCTGGTCCTTCACATCCACATCATTCTAGGAGCAAATTACAAGATTGCTGTCACAGTCCTGGCAGAGGTGATCGAAGCAGCATCATTCATGTGACAGGCAAGGCTTCAAATACCTGCCCGTCTCCAGCAGGGAATTTACAAGTTCTTATTTTCCAGTCCTGTTACCTGACTTGTTTTTTTCCAGTAACTTGATGGCAGGGCATTACGGCTCTGTTTTCTTCAGCCACACTCAGCTGTATCACAGCAGCAGGAGCCCTGGGCAGGGCACAAACCCATGGAGCCGTTGAAGGGCTGCGCTGGGGCCAGCTGCCTGTGGCAGAGTCTTTGCTCTCACAGCAGGGTTGCTTGATGGATCACCTGGAAAGGCAAACCCCCCTAAAACTTTCTAAGGATTCAGATAAACCTCTTATGACCTATCAGGGCATCTCCACTTGGCATCTTCCTCTGGATCGTGTGTTTAACTCATCATTTTCTATCCCCACTTTCCAGTTCTGGGACTTGCTGCTGGTGCATCCATCAGACAAACCTGCCTATATGCTCCACTGAGACCCCACAGTTTCCCAAGCGCCCATGATGAGCCCTTCCCCTGCTCCTGGAGAGCCTCAGCCTGCTTAGAGAGCTCTTGTTAAAGTTGTCCTGGGACCTGGTCACTGCCCAAGACGTGCTTTTTGCCAGTTGCCAGCAGAGTTATTAAAAAAGTCTAATTTCAGGTGAAGGTAGCAGACATTGACAGCATTTTTGCAGGGACTTTATCATGTCCATAATTTGAACTTCTTTGTGTTAAGACATGTCAGCCAAGGTTTTAAAAGATCTGAAGTTATAATCTGGTGCTTTAATCATATGATAATGCTTTTCTTCGGTTTTGACACGGATTTTGTTTTGTGGTAGTAACTGAAGGGGAATTAGGTGCTATTTCAGTCACACAAAAATTATCTGCTTCAGAAAAGAGTACGTGTCCCTTTTGCTGCAAAACACATGGTTTAATATACTCATAAAAATTCACAACCAGCTGTACAGCCCCTTACTAGTAACAGAAGCCCCTTACTAGCAACTTTGACATTTTAATAGCTGCAGAGATACTAGTAAAAAAAGTTAGAGAGTATTTTTTTTAAAGTTAAATTTTGTTATTCTCTTAAACACTCTTCTCCTGAGGGGCAGGTACTAGAGGACTAATGAGGTGGTACTAGTTATGCCATTAATACTATTCAGCACTGTAACATTCATCTCTTTATGAATTAACACTTAAGTCTGTAGGGCACAAGGAATTGCTGACTACAGACCAAACCTCCTCACTCTTGGAGGAGTGACAGAAAGGGCTGTGGGCTGGGCTGCCCTGGAGATCCCATCACTTCAGCCATCACTTTTCTCTCCAAACCTGCTTAAAGCAGAGACCCTTGGTACAGACGGGCAGGTCCTGCCAGTAGCCCAGAGCCTTGCCATTAAAGCCCTGTCCTAGAAGAGCAGAAAACACAACATGATTGTCACTGATGGGAATGATGTCCCTTGCTGGTGATGACAAAGAGAGAGATGAGTCCTTCCTTCCTACCTTGTCCCCTACTTTTGCCACTACAGACAAAAACAGCTGGACCAAAGCAGCCTAGTTCCTGGCCAAAAACAGCAAAGACGTTTGAAAACGGCTTTTATGGAGAAGAGAGGAGAGGAGAGGAGAGGAGAGGAGAGGAGAGGAGAGGAGAGGAGAGGAGAAGAGGAGAAAGAATAAAAGACTGTTTATTTCTCCCTCAAACTAAAGACAGACTATTGGATACAGATTTTTTTTCTGTGCCATACACTACAGACCAGCCACTGTGCAGAGAAGATGCTCCATTAGTCTGACCCCCGCCAGCAGCCCTGAACTTGGCTCTTTTGGCGGCTCTGGCCCTGCAAAAGGATTTCCATGCCTTTGAGACACAGACTTTTTTTTTTTCCTCATATATGATGTAAAATCAGTTTCATAATACAAGCAAAATCTATCATAATCTCTTCATGCTCGGTGCTTATTTCAGAGCCAGCTGCAGCTGTCACAGCCTAATACTCTCTGCTTAGGGTCCGTGTGTGCACAGCTGGCTCCGGCCCGAGCACCTGCCCTCGGCCCTCAGAAGTGAGCCGGGATCCCTCCATTGGGTCTGGGCTCTGGTACTTGACTGCTGGTTTTATTTGGAAACCCCCCCATTAAAAACGTGCCGAGGGGAGGGTGCCCTGTTCAGAGACAGCCTGGTTGGATTATATGGGCTTAGAGAGCAAAGTGTCAGGTTTGTGTTTAATGAATATCTCCATCAATCATCCCGGCTGCCCATGGAATAATTACCTTGCAGAGCCTGCAGTCGCAGGTAAAGTTCTTGGCTCAAGACACAGAGCAAGCTTTATGAGAAGCCCCACTGCAATACTTGCCGTTATTATCATTCGCCTTCAATTATGTTCATGGTTGGTGCTTTGCAGTAGATGGCTATTTATTCCTTCTCAGGGGCTTCTTCAGCAGGTACCTTACAATCCTCTGGTGTCACAGCCAGGGGTGCTCACCCCAGCCTTTAAGGCACATAAACAAAACTTGCCGGAAGTGCAGGTTGTCTCCTCGGATGCTGCTGTATTTGGTGAAGTGCAAACCCGAGCACTTCATTCAGGTCCTTTCAGTGTCTCAGCTGTGCGGACTTGGAGTCTTTCATGCTCACATACCCACAATAGGACATAACTAGCTCCAAGAGATGCTCAGGAGCTGCGAGGGAGGCAAGCTAGGCTAATTTTATAAAGCTAATGGTTAAACAAAAACAAAATCACTGTGCAAGCTCGAGCATCTGCAGTCATCTCAGCAATGAATTTGTCTCCTTTCACCTCTGCCCTTGCTGGCCTTTATCCCTAAGCATCAGTAGGATGAAATGGCCAAGCTATGGGCTTTAAAGGACTTTATAAGTTCAGTTTACAAGCTCCATAAAATTACAAATTCTCCCTCCCCACTGCAGAAGTACCTTGTAAAACATGTCCTGCATTGTTTCAGTCTGACAGGTCAGGCAGCAAAAGCAAGGCAGCATCTGAGTGGCAGCAAGCGGTGGAGGGAGTGCATCTGGTACCGAGCAGAGTCCCTGGGAGAGGAGAAAGCAGGAGGTGGACATGGTTGGCAGCAAGTAAAAATAATTCTCTGCCCTTGCGTCATGCTGTGGGAAAGCCCGAGGGCTAGTTCCATCTTCTGTTTCTCCTCTCCTATTGAGCAAGTTATTTGCAATGTACACTTTGGTCAGTTTGCTTCAGGGTGTGATAGCTGTAAGCATCTCTGCACACGCTTACATCCTCCTCAGCAGCCAGGGCTGTACCAGGGCTGTACCTGGGACCCTATGGCTCAATCCTTAGCTAAGTATCTGGCACTCTGGAGAAAACTGCAGGGACCATCCATGGCAAATGCCTGGTGCTAACCTAGCACCAGGGCAGTAATCCACAAAGCTGCTTGCCTGATCTCAGGTAGTTCTTGCTGCTGATTTTATGCCAGAGGTTTGCAGGGGTCATGTACTTCATCTTTCGTGTTTCGGTTTGGGCTGCCTTGGATAGCTTCAGAAAAGGAGCAGCAGCCCCAGCAGATGCACACAAAACACTTTCACACCTTACACACGTCTACACCCAGAATTATTTGGTGTCAGGCTGAGCACAATGAGTGATAACTCACCTTCTCACTGAAGCTGGAAAAAAATACTATGGATTTGTTGCCAGTGTCAGCACCATTGCCGATATTTTTAACGCCAAGGGAAAGTGTTAGTTGAAGAAGAAAGCAGATAAGGTCCTCCCATCATTGTCTGAATGACTGCCAGCAAAGGATGGAAAGAAAAATTCTGGGTTCTGCTAATGATCTGTGCTAATCCATCATGTCCAGAAAAACTCTTGAGGACTTGTCAGGGTGGCTGGACTGTGCCAGTACACAGGGCCGGTCAGCGAGGAGGAGCGTGGAGGCATCGTGCCGCCTGCTACAGTGGAACAAGTTGAGCAGCCAAGGCATCTCCAGAGGAAAAAACCTGAGGGAGCAAACTCTGCCCCTGCAAAAAACTGCAGTTCAGTTTACTCAAATGCACTCTGGTTGATGTGCGAATGGGAGCCTGCCTCTGGACAGTTTTGAAGATGTCTCTTAAAACATACCTGTTCCCAGAAATGATGACAGGTAATGCAATCTCAGGGGCACCCTGGGAAGAAAAGGAGATAGAAAAAGCTTTGCCAATATGGACAGCCTGCAGATGCCCCCAGCCCTGTTGCACCTGGTGCTGTGGCCCCTGTGGCTCTTCTGAGGGTGACAAGCTCTGTCTGTCCTAGATTTGAGGTCTTATGTCAGGGCCACGCAGTCTCGCAGAGCACCCTTTCACACCAGCTCACGTGTCCCTGGGGATCACCATTGCAACAGCTTCATCCAAAAGGACTGAGATCTTACATTTCAGGCTGTACAGGAAAGCAAAAACCTTTCTAAAATCCAGAAATCCTTTATGCAGTAATGACAAGATTTTATCCTTGCCCACATTATGGTGTAGGATGTTTATGGGCTTTTTTTAGTAAGTTTTCTCTTTTCAGTACAAAACTCAGCTGGCTCTGGGCAGGGACTCATGGTGGAAAGGAGGACAGGGAGGGACCTGGTGTCTGTATCTTCTTTTCAAGGCTAAATACTGTGAGTGTCTCAGGAGCACGGGGAGGGGGGCCAGGGCTTGGGTTTAAGCCCAGCTTTATGCCACCCCACAGCCATCCAAGCCTTTTGCAGAGAGACACCAGGTTTTCCAAAGTGCCTGTCACTCTCAGCCTCCTCAGCACTTGCCCACCCTGCAGCTTCTCAGCTCAGACTGCTCTTATCAGCCTCCTTCCTTCCCCAGAAAACTTCCCTCTGCTGGTCTCTACCTGGCCGCAGGCTCTGGGATGAATTTCAGCCTGAGCAGAGGCACCATGTGCACCTGGGAGGCACCTTGCGGGGCTGCATCCCACAGCCCTGCTCCAGCCCGGTTGTGTCCCCGCAGGCAGGGGCAGCCATGGGCAGCTGCCTGGTGTTTGGCTGGCTTCTTAAATCTGCAATGGCAGTGTCAATGTAGCTGCAACATTTTTTAGATGTTCAAGAGGACAGAGTTGATATGTGATTCCCCTGCTCACCCCTCTGCTAACTTTGGATGCAAACTGTTTACAAACAGCTGTTGTAACATCCCTGAGGTCCAAAGGAAAATACTCTGCTAAGAGAGAAAAAGATCTTAGCATGGATTATGTCCAGGAATTCAATGAACAGAGCCAGGAGCTTGTTCAGATGTTTCCCTTCTAGGCTCTGGGCTAACAGGGTCTGTGGAGATGAGAGAGTTTATCATTGATAACAGCTGTGACTGGAGTGGGGCTGTGATCTGGCCTGGTGTGGGGGACAGCCTTGAGGGAGGGTGGCCATCAGGGCGGACAGTCATCGGAGCTCCTACCCAGATTCAGGAATCCCATAGTGGCAGCAGCCACCTCTGTCTAGGTGATTGTTACTTAGCCAAGACCCCACAGACTGCAGTGGTATCTCTGCTCCCACCACCAAACCCTGGGGCAGGGGCAAGCGTGGCCCACAGTCCCCAGGGTGCCACCAGGAGTTCTGTGACCGGCTCTGCTGGCAGCAAAACCTGGCTGGCCATGCTGTGCTGTGCTGCACCAAGGTGTGGCCCCTTAGCCATCAGCCGTGCTGCACCGCTGTGGATGGTGCCTGTGCCAGTGCCAGCCCGCCAAGGGAAAGGGCCCTGCCCCGTGCTCCCAACACCGAGACCCCTGGGGAAGGGAAAAGACAGGTTTTCTCTCCCTGTGGAGAATAGAGCAGTGCAAAGACAATGTAAGCTGTGACTGTCAGTGCTACCTCTGCCCAGGTGAGCCCTCGGTGCCTCCACTGCCAGGGCTGGAGGAGCCATGCACTGGTCCCGTTCACGGCTGGGGGGGGGCTGGGGGTGGGGCCGGTGTGGGTGCTGGGACCCAGCCCGCTGCCTCCTTCCTCCCAGCATGCGGCACACTTGTTCCTCGGGCTGCCACACTGTAAGGGTGTCATTCCCAGTGTATTTAAAAGAGAAACCCTCTTGCCTTCTCATCCCTTTATTCCGTGAATCTCCCCTCTCCTTCCCCACTGCGTTTGCTTTCCATCAGCAGGATCACGAGGAGCTGCTTTCTTGCCCTGCAGAAAAGCATTGCTCAGACAAACAACAGGGGAAAAAAATACCTTGTGAAAAATAGGCAGTCAGATCCCTCAAGCTAACGTTAAATTTTCTCTTAAAGAGTCACCCTCTCTGGAAGCAGTTTCCTGCTTTTCTAATTGGTATTTCTGAAGGGAGAGAAAGAGGTCCCTGTTCCAGGGGTATTAAGCCCTTTAAAGATGCTTTAACTAACAAAGCAAAGATTAGAGAACACAGATCAGATGTTTTTGCTATCAAAGCCTTTTCTTTTCTTTCTTTCCTTTTTTTTTTTTCCCCACTGTGGATGTTTTGAGTCTCCTCTGGGCCGGGCTTCATTAAGGCTGTTAACTTCGTAGTGCTGATGTCTCTTTGCCCAGCTCACAGTTTGGGTGGCCTGAACTAAAATCTCCCAAAGGGCTCATTACAGGTGGTAGGCAGACAGGGCTGGAGCCTGGGCCACACCACATATCCCTGAGAGAAATGTGTTTCCCTGACCAAAAAAGCACAATATTATATTCTTAAAACATTCCAGCCCCGTCTGGGTGTTCTCTGCATGCATTCCTGTACGTGGGATTATTATTGTAGAGAATTTATAAAGTCATTCATTTCTCTGGAAGTGTATGACATGGGTTTTGGTTGAATGGGCCCAGTGCAAACTTAGAGCCATGTGGTGCTATAAAAACACAACAGTAAATAAATCAGCAGGGAGAATTTACACTTCAGCCTTCTGATTGTTTTTACATTCAGAGGCTCAGACTCAGAGCCAGAGTGTAAAATAAATACCTGTAGCACCGAAAATGCAGTGTCACACTCTCGCCTGCTAGCAATCAAACCGGCAAAGCCAAGGTACGTGCAAAGCAAGGGTGTTTACAGCGAGCTTGTGGTGACCTTTTTTTCTTTGGCTGCTTCCTATTTTTCTTGGTGATACCTCAGATCTTTATTATAGCATTGTCGGTCCTAGTGCTCCTGTGAGCGAAGGTTGCGTCAGGCCTTCAAGGGTTTGAGTGCTTGATTTTTTTTTTCCTGGGGGTTATTTTTATCACAGCTCTTTAGAGAAAAAAAAAAAAAAAAAAGAAAAATCACTCCAGGCTGAAACTTGCCAGCTCCAGGGTGCTGCCAGGAGGAAATCACACTTTTCATCTGTGAAAAACAGGAATGAAAGGAGCCGGGAGATGGACATCCGGGCCCTGCGCTCTCATGGTCCTGCCATTGCGCAGGGAGTGCAGGGTGGGAGAGCGGAGTCTCGGGAAGGAGCCGCATGGATCAAGGCCCCTCTCAAACCTGCCTTCAGTGGGAGCCAAACGGGGATCTCCTCACCACGCTGACAAGATGACCCTGCAATTTAGCGCTCCTCAATCAGAGGAATTTCTGATGCACTTGTCCCTGTATAACGTGAGAATGTCACTCAGCTGCAATTTCACCCGCGAAGAGGCAAAGGGTGAAATCATCTTTGATGACATTAAATTGTTTTCGGAAAACCAAAGCTATTCTGAGATGGGTGGAACTTTCCTATACTGAAGTAAACCTTTTCCGGGCACAAAAATGGATCACAAATCCTGCGAGGCAGTAAAACAACCCCTGGATTAACCTTCTCCCTGGGACCCCCCCTGCATACCCCAGGTTGCTCCTGTTGAATTCTCCTCTGCAGACCATTGCACAAAAACAGATTTTTGCGTTACTGCCAAAAAAGCACTAGGGTTATTTACCACCTCAAAGCTGGGGCCATTGCCAGTTCCGATGGACCATTTCTCATTAGCAGTTAGCATCTGTCTCACCATGGATGTCTCCTCCAGGACTGATCTGTAAGAACACCTGGTTTTACCTGTCAGGCTGAAATCACCTCTTCCCACACAAAACAGATCCTGGGGATGTATGCCAGCGTTTGGTGACTCTAGGTGATCTGTGGCAGTGCGGTGCTTTTGTAACCCTCTGGCTGCCTCTGTCCCACAGCAGGGACTCTGGGGCATCCCCCCTCGGGGACGGTAGCAGCGGCTCTGCTGAGCTTTCTTGCTCTGAGCCTGCTGTGCTTTTTGCACATTAGACAAAATAGTGCTGCTGGTGAAGGTATCTGGGAGCAAAAGAGAACGTGAAATTTGGCTCAGTTAAGGGAACATATTACTGGCATTTGCATTTTCCATATTTTCTTAGTAAAACAAATCTCTGGTCTAACAGAAGGATGAGAATTGAGGTAGTGTGGCTCCATGCCTTTGGTAAAAAGAGGTTGTTAGACACACACCCCTCAACTTCCAGGTGCAGACAAGGCTGAATGGGCCACTTCTTCAGGCAGGTTAAGACTTTGACATCTCCATTTTGGTGGCTGAGATCAGATTTAAGCCTGCGATTCAAATGCACATGCAAAAACATGAACCCAAACTGTGTTTGCGATCAAGCTTGTCCCCACCATCATGCCGGTATTGTGGCTTTTAGTCTCTCTGAAGGTACAGAAACTCTGAAAGCTGGAATCTCATCAGTCTCTATGAATGCATTATACAAGCCAGATTCCTGTTATCTTTAATAAGGGATTATTTTTGTTAGCCAGGCAGTAGAGCTATCGGATAGAAAAATGGAAGTATTTTCCTCTAGTGAGTCCCAGAACGCCGCCCTCCAGGAACAGCCCCCCCCTCCTCCAAGCCCCATCCCCAAGATTGTCCTCCACTGTGCATACACTTTTCATGGGTGAGGAAGATTTTGTTGAGTTTTTGGGTAATGGATCCTCTATGCTCACTTGCTCTCTGTTTGGATTGTGAAGGAGCCTTTCTAGCAAAGCAGTATTCGGTGGTGGTCTCCAGGAAAAGGCATTTCTTGCATTAAAAACAATAAAAGGCCCAATGTTTTAAAGACAGATGTCCATCAACAGCTGGCGCTGGAGTGGGAAGAGAACACCGGATCTTCTCCATCGTCACAGTGCTGAGGCTCTGCATAGCCACTTGTTTATTTAACAAGCTACATTATTAAACTGGACCTTGGGTTGTGAGTAGAAGCTCAACTCCCTGAAAAGCCACACAGACGTTTTGATCGTTTATAAAGACCTACTTGAGAGGCTGTGCACTTCACCAGGGCTGCGGGGAAGGAAAAGGGCAAAGTCTGTATTTCACCAGCTTTCACTAAGTTGGGCCGTTGACTCAGCCTGTCTTTGACTCGGATGTCTTTGGACTTGGTCTCATTTGCAATCTTAGACTTATCAAAGTAACGTCATTAGGGCAGTGTGCTCGGTGAGGAGCAGGGGCACCCGGATGACCAGAGGCCTCTGTCCCTGTGCCAAACCATGCGCTCCGCTGCAGGCAGCACTTCGGGCACTGACAGCCCCTTACCTGGGCTCGCAAATCCCACTCGCAGTTTGCTTCAATCCCTTCTCCATCCCACCATTTCCTCCCCAGTCGGGCACTGGTTCAAGCCATACCAAAGCCCAGGAGGGCTCTTGGGGCTCCCAGCGTGCGGAAAGCCCTTGGCAGCTTTGTCTCCTGGCACCAGGTACCTGGGCTCGGGCGGCCGTGTGCCACAAACACGTCAGTCCTCTGCACGGCAGCTGCCCGCTAACTTTGTCACAGCAGCTGTTTCCCAGGGCACAGCAACACTTCCAGCTAGGAAGGGAACATTTTATCCAGCTGAGACTGGCTGGCAGTTTAAATGGGGAAATGTAATTACCCACACTTAAATTTGGCCTTGAGATGGCATCTGATGTCTCTGTTTGCAGCGAGCACCCGTCGTGCTGTGTCAGCCCCCTCTCGCCGGAACACCTCACCTGCCTGCTGCAGGCAGCGCAAGCACTTGGGATGAAGACTCCTGTGTCCAAAGATGTCCTGATAATTCAAGGCAGAAGTTAAACTAAGACTTTCAGAAATAAACTGAAAAATCTGTCATTGCTCCAGGTTGTAACTATTCTCCCATCATCTACAGAGAGGGGCTCATGGGGGAAGCACTGTGGGGGCTGCAGTGGGACC
This sequence comes from Pterocles gutturalis, assembly GCF_000699245.1. NCBI lineage: Eukaryota > Metazoa > Chordata > Aves > Pterocliformes > Pteroclidae > Pterocles > Pterocles gutturalis. Next base: position 56,870 of record NW_010144119.1, read on the forward strand.
TGTCTTGGGGCAGTGCTGACCCCCACAAAACCAGCACGAGGCCCCTCAGTCTGGGGACCAAATTACTCCCACAAGGTCTTGTTCTCTTCAGTCACAGCCACCGTTGCTTTTGCTTGGACATTTGTCCCCTAGATTTCCCTTGATTAAATAGGTCTCTAGGTAAAGCTGGGGGTCTTGCCCACACCCTCCCTGCCAGAGCCCTGCTTACAGGGGCACAGCAGACTGCCAAGGCAGAGTTTGCCCCCCAAAACTACTAAGCTTTTCCTACTGGATACGGCAGCAAAAGCAGGGCCCTTCCCTGATGCTCTCTATATGCTAGAGGTCAGATTTTGTCTGGATCAACCCCCTCCAGACACTGTGAATACCTGCCGGCTGCCTGCTGGAC
>NW_010144119.1:57285-65212 GCF_000699245.1 Pterocles gutturalis
CCAAAAATCCGCTCTCAGCGACATCAGCACCCGGCTCAGCGTGCCTCCCGCACCGGGGCAGGCTGTTCCCCCAGGAATCTGACACTGACGTGATAGCATCAGTCTGGCCACCTGCTAAAGCCCCACTCACTCCACAGACTGGGCGAGGCGGGCTGCTGCCTGGGCTGCCACGGGTGACCCAGAGGCGATTTATGGCGACCGTGTGCCTTGGACAAATGATTTTGCAAGGAGGCAGATCTCCAGTAAAGGAACCCAAAGCTGCCTCAGTTGCCAGGCCAAACGGGAGTTTTGTACAAGCCTTTGGGCACAGAGTAACCGTACAAAAAAGCTGTCCTGCGCAAAGATCTCCCTCTGAGAGCAATGAGACAGAGCGCTGCACTAAAAGCTGAGCGTCTTTTCCTGCCTCCACTCACCTTCAGAGCTGCTTGGCTCTTCTGGCACAGCACAGCCTTCACCTCAGACCAGACAAAAATCTTGTAGGTTTGTCAGAGCATGAAATAAGGTGGAAATCGCTAAAACCTGGCGTTGAAATGGAAATGTTCTCAGCACAGCAACACCAAGGAAAGCACAGTTTCTGCAGATTATTTAGCAATGGCTGCGTACTTTGATTGTTTCAAAGAGATATTACATTTTTTTTTCTACATAGCCAATTTATTCTTTGTCCGTGTTTTCAAGAGGTCTAAAATCACTACAGCACCACCCAGCCACTGAGCTGAAAATGTGATATTCCCAAAGCTGTTATGTAGTCCTAGGTATTTTGGACTCTACTCCCAACACAAGTAACAAAAGCAAACACTCGGAACAGATATGTAATTTTAACTAGAAGCTAATCTAGGTTTTAGGATCATAAACAGCATAATCATTATTTCTGCTTGACTAACTTGTGTTTTAGCGAAACCTAAAAGTTTGTAGCCACAGTATGCTTCTGCTAAAGAAGGCAAATGGAAAATATGATATTCAGATAGAAGCAGAATAATTCAGCACTAGATACAAAGGTTGTGTTTACTCGCTCTGAGCCTGAAGTTAATCCTATTGCATGTATCAGTTGCTGTACTGGAAAGGTTGCACTGGACAATTGACTTTATTGGATTAACTTTGTGCATGAAGAGCCATCAGCGAGCCCCATTCTTGGGAAATTCCATTACTGAGCACTAGAACCGTGCTGCGTTTTCTTACAGTCCCATTTTTGTCTTTCTGTAGTTTTACTCTTTTATTCAACCCTCAGAATATATTTGGTCTGTTGAGCAGCAGGCACTCAGCGCTGTTTCACCCCACATAGGTTCTTCCTGCTGGCAGCAGAGACTCAGAGAGCTGCTCGGAAGCGAAGGGACTGCTAACAAGATGTGCTGCAGCACCAAGCAGGACAGCCTCACAAAGAAAGTAGCTTCCCAGTAACAAAAGGCTGAGAACAGACATGGGATCTGGCACCATCAGCACACAAGTTACTTCCCATCAGCTGAGCTGCTGGAGCTGCTTCTCACACTTCTACCTGCACCTGGAGGTAATGCACTTCAGCTGGACCCTGGAAAAATGCGTGCTTCTTGGTTGCTGTTCGCAGAACTGACTTCAGAGCATAAATCCCACCAAGACTCAGTGAGACTCAGGATGGTATTTTCAAGAGATTGTAAGCATTTTGGCAGCCTGCATCACATCTGCAGGAAGTGTATAAGTGTTCCTATTTAATGCAGATAGCACCTAGTGAAACTAATAAACCAGTCAAGAGGTCAGGACCAGTATTGCTCTGATTTATTCATCTTTACTGGTCTTTGTTCTCTCTCTCCATCACTGACCAGTGTCTGGATACCTTCAGGTGGCAAACATGTGGGTACTCAGCCAACATGCACTTAAGTACTTTCTTACCTTTGAAAATGGGGCTTCACCTCCTGAATTATCATGGTCCTGTTTAGAAAGTAACCCATCAGGTATAACAAGCAGAGGCCCTGTGTCTGCATGGAAATCAATGCAGCTTCGCTGACTCTTGATGGCTTCAGCAACTTCCATCAGCTGTCTCACCTCAGAAGCAATTTAATTATCATCGTTTCTGCTGCAATGTCATAGCCAGATGTATGCTCTATGTGATTTTGTCACTGCATGTTCTCTACACACTGTTTTCTCTCCTGTTTCAAGAGACCTTGCTGTACTGCTGAGAAATTCCACCCCAGAGAGCCCCGCAGTGTCCGTCCCCACCGTGAGGGGGGTTTGCAGCTTTCCCCAAAGGCTGAGCTGTTAATGGGGAAATCACTTGGGCTCAGCCTCCAGCAGACTCACGTTTCCATCAGCAGACACGGGCTGCTGCAGACTCCCCGAAGCTTCAGGCAGATTTTCCGTGTGCTGCTCAGCTCTCACATAGCAGAGTGATGCCACACAGGGGTGCTAAAACTTCTTCTATAAAACATCTTCTTGCAATCCCCATTGTTCGGCTCTGGGAACCTCTCCCTCTGGCTGGAGGGCAGACCCAGCAAAGCCACTCCGAGGAGACTGCCCCTGACCACCCAGGGGCTCGCCTTAGCCACCGTTCTGCAAAATGATCTGATACCTCTCAGACCACAGAAGCAGAAATAAGATGATTACTGGGGAGGAGTGGGGTGAAGTGGGCTTAGATAGGATGAAAGGGAATTTTCTGTTTATGAGATATATGATTTTTTTAAAAAAGAAATGTACACTGTATCCAACTTTCTTTTCTTATGAAGCCACTGTTACCTGGTGAGTTAGAGATCTTTAGATAAAAGAAAATTTAAGTCAGTCAAACCACTTGCTGAGTAAATGCAGGTCTTCTGCAGCTATTTCAGAGGACAAACTCCAGCCAGCCAGAGGATTTTTCTATCTTAGAACATTAATAATCCAACAGCAAGTGCTGTCTCATTGTGAATAAGCCAATATACAATATTTCATGTACAATATGTAGAATTAACTTCCCTGTAATATGACTCAGGGATATTTTACCTGGATCCCTTACTGTGCAGGGCTGTATATTTCATTATCTTAAAGGGTGAATTCATCCCCTCACGGCTGTCACCAGCTTGAAAACCGTGTCACCCCTTGTGATGCTCCTGCTTGCTGCCAGGGAATGACCAAAGTTTTCTCAGCGACAGGGAGCGGCACTGCAGCCACCCCAGCCCCAGGGTCCAGCTCCAGCCTCGCCGGGAGATGCTGTGGCCCTGGAGGCCACTTGGCAGCTGACCACTGCCTGAGCAGTAACGCGAGCCCTGGCGATGGCCACAGTCATAGACAAATAGCAATAAATAAGCAGCAAAGCACTGTGACTTGACAAGCCATGGGCATCCCCAGGGATTTGTAATGGGATATGGAGGTTTTCACCTCCTGGTCTCTGGTTCGCATTTCAAATCCAGCCCAGCTCCGAAGTGACCAAAGGTCATTGCCAGGCTCAGTCGCCCGTGTGAAGACATAAATGGTCTCATTTCTCTAATTCCTCAAGCAAGGCTGGGGGGAGGACTGGACTTGTTTTGTTTTATGATCCTGGTGGAACAGCCTGACAGCAGGGCTATCTGTGCGTCTCTCTGTCCGGTGCCCTCCCTGGCTGTGTCTGAGGTGTCCCTGCCTCTGTGCCCTTGCAAGACCACAGTGCTGGTGCTCAAGTCTTGCACAGGACCTTTGCAGTGGCCCCTCCAGCCCGCACATTTCTCATACCATTCAGTGGGATATAGGGTTCATTTTCCCTTCATGGCCATCACGAGAGTGGCTCGGGGCTGACAGATGGACCTGCATAGGTTTGCAGATTGCTCTGGATTCCCAGGCACGGAGGTGTTTTATAAATATCCCCTATTATGACGGTGATCTATTAATAACCACCTTGGGGAACAATGGGAGCACGCAACAGCTTTGGTCACCCGATGCCAACCAGCCAAGCCTCCGCAGGGCCATGGGACGTTCCCAGAAAAACATCTATTTGGGGAAGCATAGCATTTACACACAAGCCCAGGGGATGCGCTTGGAGGAGGCTGGGCTGCGGTGTCTGCTCCTGGCAACATGCTGACAGGGAGCATGGATGCTCTTCCCCGTCCCAGGCCCTCCCCACACCCAACATGGGGATGTGGCGGGGCCAGCCTGTCTGCAGACCTCCCCTCACCCTGATGTGAGGGGTACACCAGGGCTGTGACCCCGGGAGTCAGGTCCTGCCTTTCCTCTTCCCCCGGCTGTGTCAGAAGGGCAGGGCAAGCAAGGAAGGAACGTGGCTTGTGGTAAATTTGGTTCTGCCCAGGCACTCTTGTGGTTGTAGCTCTTTCAAAATTTGATGAACTCTCACAGGGATGTCCTGCACATTGTCACAGCCACAATGTCTGAGTCAACGTGAGTGGTTCAGGATGAGACAGCTTTTGGGCAGTCTCAATGCTCAATTCAAAGGCATTTTTGGGGTGAGGCAGGAAGTTAAAGAGGCTGATGGAGTGGCCTAGCATGTGTCCTTCTGCGAGCCACTGCTTCCCATTCAGGCCAGAGAGCGGGAGCTCCCTGGGGACCCACTGCCAGCCCTGGCTGCTGCACATGCCCCCAGCGTGCCCAGGCAGGATGAAACATGCCTCCTTGTCGTGCTGGGAACATGGCAGCAGGACTCAGCAAAAGAAGAGGAGGAAAATGAAAGGAGGAACCCCAGCCCTCATTTCCCTATGAGGGGACATGAGGGAGCTCCGCTGCCACTGGGTGTTTCAGTCCCTGCTTGGGACCTTGCCAGGTTCACCAGGGAAAATGGTACTGGGTTTTTTTCACATTGTTTCTTATGGCTGGGCACTTCCTGAGCCTTTCCAGCGTCATGGGGAAGGGGAGCAAGAGAAAAATGGAACCTTTTTTTATTTTCCTTCCTTTCGCAATTTCTCTGCGATCACAAAAAGCCATATTGCGGGTAATTTTCCTGCCTCCGTTCACACGGGCATTTTGCAAGGGCACAGGAATTCCTCTATGAGGGCCATGATGATGCCACGCGGCTGGTGGTGCATCCCCACACTCCACAAGATGATGACTTACCAGCTTCCTGCACTCAGGAGCTTGGGGTGCAGCATTGGGCCCTGCGTCCCACCCCCTGCCCTGGCCCACAGGGGCAGCCGGCAGAAGCAGAGGCAAACACGGAGCCTGCGGCCCCAGAACCGCTGCCGGGGCAGAGGTGGGAATGCAGAGAGGCAGTGGAGAGGCTGTACCATCAGGCCAGCCCCAGAGCATCAGGAAGGGCTGCCGTCCTTGCGGGGCTGGGGAAGGGCATAGTGCTGAGAACTAACATAACTCACCAGGCGCCACTTGCAGCTGCTGCGACTGCAGATCTACTGATCTCACTGACTCTGCACTGATTTACCCGGCTAGGGAGAGAGGTCTGTAGATGTGAAGGGAAATAAAAGCTGCAGAGTTTTGTGCTCTCTGTTCACGACTGGCTCCGCCAGCAGCTGTATAAAGAAGTTGAGGAGCTCAGCAGGTACCCAAGGGGACTTTCTATGGGATATGAAGAAGAAAAACCTTTCAGCTCATCACCTCTGGAAAAACAGAGGTTTTGTCTAACCTGAATGTTTCCAGGGCCCCAGTGGGAGTGCAGCCCTGCCCTCGGTGCAGGCAGGGTGCAGCACGGATGCACTTGCTCACAGGAGAGTGTGTGTGGCCATGCTGGTTCCGTCTCGCAATGCTGCAGTTTGCCAGCAAGGGGAAAGCCAGTGACCCCTGGGGTGTTTCAGCAGGGTCTGGGCTGGGAAGAGGCCTTCTTCTTGCCATGAGCATGATCAGAGCCCTGAACCAAGCAAGGGGACCCGACTCCAAGCATCCACCACCCCCTAATTCCTCACCGGTTCAGCTTTCACTTGCTTTCCCTTAGTAAGGACATTCTTTTTCTCTTTACCAACTGCAAAGCTGGGGAAACCTAATGCCAGTATTAAGAAAAATACTTTTCAAATTATCCTTTAGTTCCAACAGCTTAATGTCCTTACACATGCTTAGTGTGGAGTTTCAGCCTCATCTGTCTGCAGCAGGACAGCCCGCCCGGGTTGGGAGCAGCAGGACCCCTTTCATGTCGACGTGCCAGTCCCCTGGCCAGCTGCGGGGAGGAGAGGGCACGCGGAGCATCAGGCCGTCCCTGGAGGAGTCTCCTGAGAGGGCTGAGCAGGAATAGCTGGTTGGGTTTTTAAGGCTGTATCCACCTGTGCTGGAAAAGATACAATTGGTAGAGTGGTCCTTCTTTCACCGTGGCAGTACAGAGGGTTTCTGCGGCCCCTGTGCTCTCCATGTTGTCTCTGGCACTCATGATTTCTGCATGGGCACAGCCGTGCTTCGTGCTCTGTGTGTACAGCACCAAGCACAGAGAAGGACTAACCCATGGCCTGAGCCTGGGGATTTCATGCTTGCCTGGCTGGAGGCTCTGCCATCATACTCTCGGGGCAGGAATGTGAGTTATGTGCCAGATGAGCCTGTGGAGAGTAGAGTGGTCAAGGCGATGACATCCAGGGGGTCCATGAAGGCACAGATGGTCCCTTCAGAGAGTAACAGGACAGGCAGGAACAAGGCTGTGAGGTGGTCTGCTGCTGAGCCCTTCCTACCTCCCTATGCCACGGAAGCCCAGATGAAAGCAGCTGTAAGCCGATGGGGATGGCCGGCAGCTTGTCAGGTGCTTTTCCAACTGCAGTGGTTAAACCCTGTGCCCTCAGTCCCGTGCCGTCCCGCCTGTGCAGCTCCTCTGCATGGCACAGCCATCCCAGCTGCCTTCCCCAGCGTTTTCTGGGTGAGGGACCGTGTCACCCCAAAGCAGGACTGCCTTCCACCCTCTCTCTTCTCCCCCTGCCCCCTCCTACTCCACAAATAAACAGGGAGGTGCTGACAGCTGCCAGCTTGGCCAGAAGACTTTTGACAGAAAATTGAAGCCCCCACTGTGAGGAGGGCGAGCTCGGAGGGCTGCGTGCTTGCAGGGCAGCCAGGAGCGTGGCTGGACTGAGGAGGCTGCATTTTTACAGTAAATTCAAATACCAGCCTGATGCTCACCTGAGTGGGGAGAGCTGTGAAAGCCCAGCCCAACATTTAATTTCCTTTTCTCTCCTTTTTTTTTTCCCCCTCAAGTAACTCATACGTAACATCTGGCATTCATCTTTTCTTTCCTTCGCATGCACAGCAGAAACCCTGGTGTGAGTCATGTCCATTTAAATATGGAAGCACATCATAAAACCTAATGGAGAGTCCAAAAGGTGAGCTTTTATGTGGCTAAAACTCATAGAGAGGTCAAGATTGTTTGGTTTAAACATGGGGGGTCATTCTGCGCATGAAGGTGGTCCTCTAAACCTTTGGAAAGGCTTGTTTGCTCAGCGCGAGAGCTCAGCTCAGCGCCCCGCGGTTTTACTGTCTGGCTCCCGACAGTGCTGCCACTGCTGCAGGGAAAGGCTACGTCACCGCAGCACTGGGAAACGCTGGGCACGGGCCACATCCCGCAGCCGCGGGGAGCCCACGGCCTCGTGGAGGGGTCCCCAGCCAGCAGCAGAAGTGGGAATTGGGGCTGTGCCGATTATGGGATTTTGGGATTGTCACCTCGTTCATGGCAGAAGGCAGCAGTGGTCATACTGCCTGTAACACAAGACCAGGGAGCTTTGCATTCACCCATTGCCTGTAAAACCCGATGTGTCTTATAGGACAGGAAGAGGAGGAGGAGTGTTAACAATTCATTTCTCCTTATTAAACTCCATTTTTGTTTTATTGACTCTGAAATCATTTTTGGTGACCATTTATTATTACTTTATTGGCTAGTTTATTGTGACTAAATGCACGGTAAAGCAAACCTTCTGGTCGGAGCTGGCGTAAAGATGCTGTTTGATCTCCAAATTCTTTTGCTTGATGTACATCATCTTGAGCCAGAACTGGGCATCTGCAGCCTGTCTGGGGTCAGACAGTCCCTGCCTGTCCCTGGGACAGAGTCTTGTCCAGTGACTGGCCCAGCCATGGGGGGGGGTGAGTCCCA
>NW_010144119.1:65243-72210 GCF_000699245.1 Pterocles gutturalis
CCCAGCCATGGGTGTGAGTGAGTCCCAGCCTGGGAAAATAAGGGCAGGAGGTGCCTCTCTGCTGCTGGAATAGACCAGCTCACAGCTTCAGGCTCTCTTTGCTAATCCCCTGGACAGAGTTGGGTTTTGACTGTAAGCAAACAAATCTGTCAGGCTTATTAGCCCTGGGTTATATCAATGTGGATGATCGATGTTGTCAAGATAACATCCAACTCTCTCTTCCGCACAGTCTTGGCTGTGGCAGGCACCAGAGTCGATCCATCCTGTGTCCTCAGACACCTGCTCCAACCAGAGGCGGCAGATTTAGGCTGCAGTTAGAATCATGACAGCCAGGGGCAAAGTCCCTGACAACCTAGAGGCATTAAGCACTTAGGGTCTGCTCTGTGGTCCTCCCTCCAGCCTTGTTTCCGTTACCATAACAACATCTCTGTTTACTGGTGGTGTCCCTGGTCATCTAATGCTAGCGTGCCACGTATCCTGACTAATACAAGCCCTTTCCTCAGCTGTCTTTTGAATTTTCCACTATTTAATCCCCAGTTGTCAAGTTTGCTCTGGATTGGATGATTGTAGCCTACACAGTCACCTCTGAGAGTGAAGGAGGAGGTGACAGTCCCTGCTCGAGACTCTCCCTCTGCGCCCGGGCTCTGCCCCAGCATCATATGGCTGTGAGGGTCTGTGCAGTTGGGTTTTGGCATGGGACCAGACTTTGAACCCAGTCAAGGGCAGTGGCTGGTCCCCATGGTGGTGGGAAACATCCCAGGTATCCGATCAGCACATCCTGCTCCTGACCCTAAAGACTAGGATCTGATCAGCAAAGGCTGGACACCTCCCCTTGCCCCAGGCATCCTGGGGATGCTGTTCACACCCCCTGGTCCCTCCCTGCTAACGAGAGGGACAAACGATACCCTCATCTCTCACCAACCTGCTCTGTATCCACTGCGCTCGTGTTTATTCATCACCCGCCAGGCTGCTCTCAAGGAAAGCAAAGCAAAGCTGGGTTTCTGCACCCTGGATAATCTGTGGTTTCTCCTCTGCTGAAGACATTTAAGTGCTTGGGAGAAGGTGTGATTTAATTTAACGTCGCTCGGTCCTGTCTCTCACTGCTTCCTGCCAAGAAACTGTCAGTTCCAGCCGAGCTTCCCGTTTGCTTGTTCTTTGCCATACCATGAAGTCTGGGCTCAGTTTGTAGCTCCTATAACTGCAGGAAAACAAATCCATCCTGCTCTCACAGCCCAGGGCTGTGCCTGAACTTCCCTGAGCCCCGAGTTTGCTCCTCCACTATTTGTTCTCTGCCAGCCTTGCCCCTGCTTGCTGCCAAAAGGCAAAGAAAAAGGAATCTCATGCTAATAAGCAATCTAGGTCGAGGTCTTATTTGAACACAATCAAAAATAACTTCTGTCCAGCCTGACTTGCAGCCTTTTGCCTTGCCAAAGCCAAGAGAAGTGGGGAAGAGTCTGTCAAACCAGGCTGCTTTTAGACCCAGACTTGTGCAGAAGGGAGAAAAGCAGCAGGACGCTGACACCAAACCCCCATTGCTCTAGCTTCTGAGCAGGTCGTGATGACGGGATTTATCTTGTTCCCTCAGCCCTGTTCCCCTGTCACTGTTCCCCCTGCACTATTTTCATTTTCAGGTACAAGGTCTGCTAGTCCTTCCAAGGGATTTCCATGCAGGTCTGGCAGAGACACTGCCAGATGTTTTTCATTTTGATAACTCCCCTATGGTGTCTGTTATCACCCAAGTCTCTATTAAGATTTATTCCTGTTATTGTAGCAGTCATTTTCCCCAGTACATGTGCATTGTATTTGGAGAGAGTCATAACCACTCTCCACATCCAACAGATGCTGTAGTCAGAGCGACTCCTGCTTCCATTTACCAGACCTTTCTACTAATATGGGATTTCACCAATAACCACAAGTGCTGTTCGCTCCCCAAGATTTCCACACTGTCATTTCTTGACTGTGTTAGCGGCAAAACACTGATCAGAGCCCCAGTCCCTCGCAAAGCGAAGGTTTTGCTTGGCTTTGCTTTTCAGCCACTTTCCCATTCAAAGCCGTGAGAGACTCCCACTCCCCATGAGCAGAGGGCTGGGCAGGGATGGGGCATGGAGACCTAGGATGGGCAACGGCTGATGTGAGAGGGGCAAAAGGCTGGTTCCCCTCACTCGTAGAATTTTATGAAGGTGGACTGGGGAAGGGGATGCGATCTGCTGGACCTGGTATATGGATTTAAGAAGAGGCCAAGGTGCCTTGCATGGGGCTGGATGCAGGCAAGAGGGGTCAGGCTTAGCTGGCGTTGGTTTGGTGGTTGTGTACTGTGACCCTCCAGCCTCACCTTCCCTGCCTGCCCAGCAACACTGAGAGCAGATGAGAACAGCAGGCCCTCAGGAGCTGCCTTGGTGGACCAGCAAACCCAGGGGCAAAAGTCCTGAGGACAAAACAGCATGGCCTTTTCCCTCAGAGGCACTGCCTTCTCCTGGGTATCCCTCCCTGTGCCCACAGCCTGTGCTAGTGCATCTCGAAGTTGATGAGTAAAACCAGTTTTGGGCAGAATAGTGCTGTAACAGTGCAGGGGTGAAAACCAGGGGAGTGAAATGGTTTGACTGTCCCAGTATCAAAGCACCCAGGCACCAACCAGAGAGAAATAGCAGCTCGTTTTTCACTCCCAGCCTTTGCACCAGGACATGGGCACGGCCAGGAGCCCACAAGCCAGCCGAGGATCCAGTGAGCCCCAGCAGTGCTGCCAAGATGAGTGAAGGAGAGGTCTTGGCAGCACACAACCCCACCACAGCTCTGCCTCTTGGCAAGACAATATGAAAGAGATGTCCCCCCTCCCCAGGGCCTGGCAGCAACCCCAGCCCCGCGGCTGCTTTGCTCTAGTCCCCATTGTAGACAGCAGTGCAACTTGGGCTCCCTAAGCCAGGCAGCCTGCCCACAGCATCCACAGACCCTTCCAATTTGCCCCTCTTTCATCCCATAGCAGTTTGGTCGGCTTGTACGGAAGAAAGGAGTTCCAAATGCTTTCCGGGCCTAATAATATCCATCAAAGCATTTCCAGGGCTGAGGCGAGGATATACACTGCAGCACGCAGAGCAGGAAATGGGCTCCGGTTTTCCAAAGCTGCCTCTTCCAGCCAGAGCAAACCACAAGATCACGGGAGGACAAGAGCGCTGCGCTCGTGGCTTTGTTTGCCCCAGAAGGAATTGATTTGATGAGAAAGGAAATTGGCTTTCTTTAATCTGTCCTTGTGCTAATTCCACAGAGGAAGGCGTGAGCCGGGTTGCTCTGGCAAGGAAAAGATCAACCATTGCATCGGCAGTTCCTGAAACAGAACAACCCCTCAGTGCCAGTCAGTTCGTGCTGTTTGTGAGGATGGCGGTGTTTCCCAGGCCATGGCCCATGGGAAGCGCCATGGACCACAGCGAGCTGTGTGTGGCAGAGGAGAAGGTCCCTCACCTTCAGGGCCAGTGGCAGCCAGGGCCCGGGGTGTGTTACGGGTCCCCTGACACATGTGCCTTCCTCAGAGGACAAAGGTCCCACTGCTGGCTTCACCGGGGCCAGGTTTTCTCCAGCAAAAGCCAGGAGGAAGGAAACAGCTGGGCTTCTCATGTCTGGGGGGGGTCTGACACTGTGCATTCACATCTCTTTTCCAAACCCTGTCTCTGAGCCCAGTAGGACAAGAAGGAGGGTGTTCCTCATGTATATGCCATGTGTGCGACAACAGGTTAGATTCAATCACCCTCTTGCATTAAAAAATATTGAGAGAATCACAAGAAATGTAAAAAATCCATGAAAATGTGGATTCCTGACTGGTTCCAGGCTGGCATTTCAACTAAAATGGAGGAAATTGAATTAATGAGTAGGAAAATAAGAGTTAACTAAGATGTCATCAGAGAAGAGCTAGAAATGATGCAGTATTATTTTATACAACAAAACCTAAAAGTACAATAAATAAACTACACAAAAGCTTAAGCCAAGATTATCCTGGATCCCTTTCAATGCCAAAGAGCTTTCCCAAGGTGACTAAACATCATCGCTGTTGCTTGCACAGAAGGACATTGAGAAGCAACTAGCAAAGGGATTTAAATGTGCCAAGCCACCCTGGGCACCCCGATGTTGAATTTGTTTGAGGCATTGCCGAGGCAGGGAGTGGGAGCACTGAGCCTTGCTCTGTTCTGCTCTGCTCCATCATGCTTAGTTAGTTTAGGGCTTGTGCAGGGGTTACAAAGCCTATTGTAAGGGCTTCCCGGCATCTGATGAAGTCCCTTCCCCTTCCTTTCCGTGAGATGCCTGCTAAGGGGTGCCAGGTCTCCGGCCAGGACTCTGCAGGCAGGAGCACACAGTGGCCAGGGCATGTCGTGCAGTTGGCAGGGCTGGCTGGCCCCCCATCCGGCTGGTCTCTGTGCCTGGGGGGCCCTGACTGCAGCGACTGCCTGTCCCCAGCACCCACAGCAGGATATCTGCTTGGGCTCGTGGGGTGGCGGAAGCAGGAGCCAGAGCAATAGCCTGAAATCATCCAAGTCCTTTTGACCTGGAAGAGGGCTGTGCTGTCAGTAATATTGGTGCAGGTCTGCAGGCAGAAGGGAGCAGACTTTCCTTCCCCACCACTACACTCCAAAAGGGGGCAAGGTGTACCCCAGGGCACAAGGAAATAGCAAATGGAGCTGAGAACAACCCACAGCTCACAAAATCCCATAAGAACAGGCACATCCACAAGTGGGTAAAGTCAGGAGAAACAGAAGGAGAAAGGAGAAGGAGTGGAGCAGGCTGGCAGAGGCAACACTGCTTTTTTGCAGACAAACATGAGCTCCAGGAAGGGTCCTGGCCTCATCTTCAGGTCTGGTCTGTGCTCTCAGAGCGTGCACTCTCCCATATGACTTTAACAGGCATGAGCTGCCCTGGGTGACAGTGCAGAGCCCGGTGCCTCTCAGCTGGATGCGTTCCAGAGGGTATAGCTCCAGCGCTGACGCAAGAAGAAAAATCTCCGGGATGGAGTTAGCCAGTTTTTATGCTGGATTGGATTCGAAGAAGCAGCTGACATCGGCTGAAGCACCCGTTCCTTGTGGTGCTTGGGTTAAGTTTGCAACATGACCAATGAAATATCCAGCAATGCAGGGAGAGGATTTATCCCAGTGGGAGCCCTGTGGGTTGTGCAGCCCCCCATTAGCATGCTGAGCCCTGGAGTTTATTGTTGGTGTTAATTTGTTTGCACTGACATACTGTGTTGTGTTAGTGATTAATATATAACATCATCTGCCACACTAAATCCCCATGAAAACATATGAGCTCCAGAACAAGTGATGTTGATCTGTTCTTTGCTGTGACAGGGGACAAGGGGGGACAACAGGGAATGTCAAGGCTATTTTACTGGCCTAACAGAAAAGGGGAAAACTCCTTGCAAGGAAAAAATCCTTACGGGATGGTTTACAGCAACTGCAGGCAGGGAGCTTTGGGGGACATCTCATGTCCTGACAGTGTCTAGGCTCCGCAGTGCCCCTCCACGTGAGGACTGTGCCCATCTAACTGCAGCCCCATGCGGGGTGGCACCATCTGGCCCCCCCCTGCATGGAAGCAAACCCCCACACAGCCAACCTGCATGGCCACAGCAGCTCCGCCAGCACATGTGGGGGTCAGGCCTCTGTGGCTGCATCCAAATGAGAACCAGGCTGGCTTTAGCCAAAATAAATGTCTGCACAGGATGCTGATGCGGGACTGAGTGAATATAAAACTTTCGGTGCAATAACCACAACCAAGTAGTGGAGAAATGCCTCCCCTTCCCTCTAGCGACTTGTTTGTAAGTGGATGGCTTGAAAATGACTTTCTCCACAGAGAGGATCTAGAAAGAAGCAGTGAGGTTGCTGCTTTCCCTTCAGATGCAGCGCAGTGGCAGCGTCCTCCTGCACTCTGCAGGACTCCCCACTGCTCTTCCCCAAACTTGTGCTGCGATAAGGAAACACACTTCAACTGAGCCATTTTTGGCACCTCGGTACCAGGTGGGGGGAATCCTTCTTTCAAACTAAAAGCACCTCATTGACCTGTAGCCACAGCCCCATTTTCCTGCGTGCTCAGGGCGTGCAGGCAGCAGGGTAGCAGCTCCCACCTCCTCGCTGGAGCCAGGGTGCAAGTGAAGGAAGGGTCAGGCTGGAGGGGACTGGCACAAATTTGCTCACACATATCAAGCACCCACCGTGTGTGTCAGCCCCAGGCAGCAGAGCAGCACCCCTATACAGAGCTTTTTGACTGCATTAATAAACACTAATGTGGACAGGAATGACAGAGAGTGACTGATTTTAGAGGCAGCTTCTGGTGCACTCAAAACCAGATGAGCCAGGGTAGGTTCCTCCGGGAGCCCCAGGCAGTGACCCCAGCTGCCAGGCCCCCTTGCCCAGGCCACCCCAGAGCTCCCAAGGGAGCTCTGTGCTCTGGAGCTGGGTGGGGGTCCCAAAAACAGGGTGGCTGCACTGCAGGAGAGCATGGATGTCTCACTGGAGGAGTGCGAACAGTTCTCAGGGGAGAAAAAAAAAAATTTAAAAAGGAAAAGCAAAAAAGAGGTGGAAAGGGAGAAACCCCACCGGCTGTGTACTGGGGGAGAGTGGCTGACAGTTTTATTTCTGAGAATTTCCCTGTGCGTGATCTCTACATTGGTATCTGCAGGCAAGTGACCCCATAAAACCAGCCCAAAATCCCCATGGCAAATAACATGGAGCCAAGGCTGGCAAGCAGGAGCCAGTGGCTGGTGTGGGGAGTGCAGGGGGTGCAGGCACCCAGCCCTGCTTCCCAGGGCCCCACGTGCAGCCGTACACTCCCGGCCATTCCCATCTGTGGGGTCAGGCAGCTCACGGAGCCCCTCAAACCCCAGCTTTCCCAGGCATGTCACTGTCTATTAGCAAGAAAATAACTGTTGTTCATTAGGATTGTGCTGGTTACAACAATAAGTATTTATATAGTATTAATAGTAATAAGTATTATA
>NW_010144120.1:0-312 GCF_000699245.1 Pterocles gutturalis
CAAGGGAAGGTGCTGGGAGTGCTGCCAACCTGGGCACATTCCCCCTGGGGCCAGATCCTGGGCTGGGCCGGAGTGGTGGAGGATGCTGGGGAAGCTCAGCAGGGCCACGGCGAGCCCGGGAGGCAGAATTCCTTTTCTCCACCTTTCCTGCGGGCCTTTGGCATGGCAGCGGGGCAGGCTGAGCACCACCAGCATCCTGGATTTTCTCCAGCTCCATCCTGCACAAACATCCCCTTCGGCACCTCCGTCGCCCTGCGAGGAAGCTGCTGAGCTGCCGCCCCGTTGCCGCAGCCGGGGATTTCTCTGGCCAGG
>NW_010144120.1:1053-2182 GCF_000699245.1 Pterocles gutturalis
CCCTGGCCAGAGGGGGCTCAGTAGGGACCCCCCAGCCCCGCGCATTGGGAGTTGCAACCAGCCCATCCCTGCCTGGGAGCATCGTAAGGGACACGGCTGCTTCAGAGCTTTTTATAGCACAAATAGTGAGAGAGGTCAGGAATCACCCTTAGCAGCTCTAAATTTTTATTTCTAAAGCCTCTGGTCCCCCAGCCCTGCCCTGTCTCGATGCACCACGTCTACGGAGAGCCCCCACCAAGGGACATCCCCCAGCTCCCCGCCGCGGCAAAAATGACTGCTGCCGCCTGGGTGGGGTGCAGAGGTTCATTTCCAGCCCTGGTAAGGTTCCCCTAATTTGCCCCAGGTGTCTGGGCAAAGCACAACGGGATTTTTAACTCCTTGGAGCCCCCTCTCCGGATGGATGGGGGTGAGCCAGGCTCCCGCCGGTCGGCTGCGGGCACGGGTGCTGTTCCCGAGGTGGCATTAACGGGGCACATCCCAGGCTGGGGTGCGTGTGCGAGCCTCCGTCCTCTACCCCACGCCAGCCTGGGCCGGTGCCAGCCCATTGTGTTCATTTTTCCTGCATGCGCCAAGCTCGCTGCTTGGGGAAAAAAAAATGGTCGTTAAAATGTGAGCGTGACCCCAACCCAGCGGCGATGGGGAGTTGTGGTGGGGGAGCATAAACCAGTGGCTTGCTCAGGATTTCACACTCAGAAACTCGCTGCTTTCAGTGAAATGGGATATTTCAGGCAGATGGATGCGCGGTCTACTGACTTTAGGGAAAGCGAGCTGATCCTGCTCTGTAGGAGTGACTCTCAGCAAGGTTGGGAATGGGGCAGGAGGGCTCAGCATCCCATCCGCCCCGGATTCCCAGCCCGTGAGGGCTGGATACCGGAGACACAAAGCAACGTGACACCAAAAAAGCTTTTCCTAAAACCCTCCCCTTGTGGGAAGCCATGAGATGCATTTTCCATGAGATGCCTGGAGCATCTCGCCACTTGGCAGCCCAGCTGCTGCACCAGCACTCGCGGGTCTGGCGAGAGTTTGGGGGAGCACAGAGCGTGCTGCAGACCCCAGGGCGTGCTCAACCCTGCCCCAGCACTCTGGGTGTGCTCCTGTCTCTGCTCCTGCACCCTTGGGTCCCTGCACC
>NW_010144121.1:0-201 GCF_000699245.1 Pterocles gutturalis
GGGGAAGGAGGAAAGGGGTGAGGGCGGGAGCCACATCTGTCCTCCGCAGCACAGGAGGTGCTTGTCTGTGCAGGGATGTGAGCGCAGAGGACAGCATGGGCATGGCCTGGCCCAAAAGCAGGCTTCTGCTCTGCCTCCTGCGCACAAGCACCAAGGGACTGGGTACGTACTGGGCAATGGGGCTGGAGCAGGGATGCTCCA
>NW_010144122.1:0-6051 GCF_000699245.1 Pterocles gutturalis
GTTAGCTGTGGGTATAATGACATAATCGCCGAGGCCAAACCCGCCGTAGTTACAGAAGCACAACACCCCCCTCTCCCCAATAATAGCAAAATCCCTGCAAAGAGTTGGGGGGAATTATCCCGAGCCGGGATAATTTATTCTGCCAAGCCCGGCGCCTGCCGACACGGCTCAGTCTGGCGTGGGATAACCTCACGGGGATTTGCAAGGCTGGGATTTGCAAAGAGGAGGCTCAGTGAGTTAAACACCCAAATCTCGCCAGATTCGGGCAGCCTGGGGTTATTTTCCTTCTCGATTAGGTAGCTCAAGTGTCACCACCAAGTGCCACCGACTAGTGCGGGCGATCAGTGGGTTTCCATCCAGGACAAACCCCACCTGCCTCGCTCAGCGATGCTGCTGGGCAAGCTGGGCTACAAAACCCCTCCAGGAATGCTGCAAAAAAAAGTCCTTGGGGGCTGGCTGGCTGCAGAAGCAGCCCGGGAAGAGGGAAGGTAGCCCTTGAACTGCCCCTATAACGAGATCAGGATGCACCGGCGGCTATCAGGGCGGATGCTAAAACAATGACCGATGATTTCCCTGCCTCGCCCAGGACAGCCAAACAGGGAAGGAGAGCAACAGCGTGAGGATGGAGATTTGGTGCTGGTCCCTATATATGCTGTGGGAAAGCCACACACACATGCCGCGGAGCCGGCGGTTGCTATAGTGACTGTGGATTTTCTTAAAACTCCTGCAAAAAGGAGACGGAAGGGCCAGGAAAGCCAAGGAGCAGCAGGTCCTTTGCAGGCAGGTTTGGGGGCTGGGTACGGATGCTGCAGGACACGCTGAGCCGGGATATCTGTTCCCTGTTTGCCCCATGGGGGTGAGTTCTGTACCTTGGCCAACAGCACTGTCAGGGCTTTGCTGGCTCGTTTCTGCAAGGTGCCAGTCCTATCCCAGCAATTCGATTTATTTTGACAGTCCCCAAGGGTTAGCTAAAGATGTAGCTCCTCTGTCAACCGAGAAACTGGGATTTAATTGCAGCCCTTCTGGCGGGGGGGGTGAACCTTCTTCCATCATCCATTTATTTTTTAAAAGCAGGGGGAAGTGGCAGATGGAGGAGCAAAACCCCCCGATTCTCCAAATTACAGCACGAAGCAGAGCATCACCGACCCATCGCACCGCGCTCGCAGCAATACCTGCAGGGTGGGATTTGGAGCCAGCATCCCAGTTTGGAACTGGGCTAAACCAGCAGCCTAAAGCACAAGCGCTCTCTCCTGCAGGCACCTAAATTCACCTTCACCCTTGGGTATCTTAAAATGGTGTTTGTCCCTCCCCAGCACCCAGGAGGGGGATAAATCAATACCCCATCGATTTTTGCAGCCAAGTTCTCCGGTACCCAGGTCCGGATGCGCCGCTCCGGAGTGACTGGCATGCACGCAAGCAGAACATTTCCTAGACGGTTTTAAATGAAGTGGCTGGCAAAATCCCACGGGAATATTTAGTTAGGATAAAAAAAAAAAAAAAAACAAACCAAAACATATAGATACACAGCTTTTGGAGCCATCTCGCAGTAACTTTGGTTTCCATGGTGACTAATGTTTATGTTTATATCTCATCCCAGTGTTTCTATCAGATTTTTGCTTCACGGAACAGCTGTTCCAAGTCATTTCACCAAGACGGATGATCCTGATAAGGAGCAAAGTTTCCATTCTACACAAATGCACATTTATTTAATAAAAAAATCCAAATCATTCCAACCCGGAAAAGATCCGTGCTTCAAAAAATTGAGTATCAACACGGCCGCCTGATGGAAAGAGATTGAAAGCTGCCACGGAATAGCTGCTGCCTAATGAGAAGGTGATAAAAAACATAATAGGAAATAAATAAAACCACTCTTGAAAGTGCTAGGGGCTTTATTAGATTTGGCCATGATCTTTCTATCCGTGGGCTTTATGCACAAATTTTCTGCCCAAAATCAAACCTCCTGCTGGTTGGGATGGAGCCGTCACCAGAGGGTCCTGGGGGGCTGTTGGTCCCCCGGCATCCCGCCTGCTTTCATCCCTTCGCACCATCCGAAAAGCTGCTGAGAGCGGCCAGAGGAACTGAGCGCGGACTAAGCTGGGCTTTCGGATCTAATAATCCACATTCCTCAAATGTCCCATCACTGGGGCTTTAATATAACAGTCCCGTCTCCATTTCAACTGAAATATTAAGATTTTTTTTTTTTAAATAGGATGGCTCATGTTTAGCTTCTTGGAACAATCTTTGACGCTTATTTTAGCCTCTTTATTAATGTAGTCATACACCAAAAATTCACAACATGAGCTCCTTGGTTGGGTCTAGGCGTGGGTCCAGGCTCCGCAGCAGCTCAGCGGGATCAGCACCTTTCCCTGGGCTGAGCTCGTCCTAACAAAAGGAGATTGGTGCCGCTGCCACCTCTGGCATCTTCTCCTTTGGGGTTTTCCCTGGAAAGATCAAAGTGTCCAAGATGTCCAGGCGAGGCCAGGAGGTGCTGGAGGTGCCGACACATCTGGAGGTGCTGACACATCTGGAGGTGGCACCTCCTCGCAGCACCGCGGGGACATCGGGCTGCTGGCTGCACCTCTCCCACGGCTGGGTCGTGCCACAGACAGAGGTGGGTCCTTAGGTCCAGTGGTACAAAAAAAAAGTCAATAAATCTGCTTTTAGATATGTAGCTGGAGGTAAGGACCCTGCTTCTCTTGCAGGAGATCAAACCATGCTACTGACTTCTGCATTAGAAAAGCTGTAAGGAAATATTGGGGACAGAATATTGGGACAACCCAATATTTGCTATAGGGGAAAAAAATAATAGTATTATCCCACCTCTTTAAGCTTTTTCTTTAAAATTTCTCTCATCTCCCTTGAAATCCTTACGAGGAACCAACAATTCATTCTCACAACCCAAGGCACCGAACCGGGAGCCGTTGGCTGCTGGGAGAGGATGTTGTCCTGCTCCCCCGGCACGCGGTGCCATCAATAGCTGGAGTGCCCGGGCATTGGCAAGGGCTACGGAGTGGCTTATCATTTTAATCACTTCTAAATCCTGGCTCATCGCGCTGCAGAACTTGAAACCTAAGGAAATGATTTTCATTGTTAGCCTCCTTCTTCTTAATTTGAAAACTTCCTGCGAGTAATTGAAATTCCTGCTTTGCACAAGCGAAAGCCTTATCTGCCGCCTTGTTTAGGCAAATTAAGAGAGATGGGACTTGACTCTAGACTTGCTAAATATTTTTCCCTTCCTTCAGCAACATTTATTGCGCTTCGCGTCGCGCAAACTGCTTCAACCTCCTGCCGGCTGCAGGAACACATTGAATTATTTTAATCAGAACCAAGAGTTGTGTTGAAAGTTAACTGTAACACAGCTCAACGGGAAACCTGCTCTCGCAGACTCCCTTGGAACAAAAATTCCAGCTTTCCCCTCTTTGCAACTATCAACCAAACTCTAAAAAGAAAGTCAGATATAGAAAATTATCCTGCCATCAGGGCCTGAAAATATTCCAGTTAAGCATCTGTCAGGGCTTGTATCTCACTTTCCCAGGTTCTCCATCTTCCCTTTTTGGATGGCACCAGGCTGGAACTTGGCACACGCCTTGAGGACGACACGGTAACAGTTTGCTTAACAGCAGCCTTTTAATATTCCTGGAAGGCAGGCAGCACGGGTATTTCTTCCCTGTCAGACCCGGAGAAGCAAACACCTGCAGCTCCCACGGATTTCGGTTGCAGCCAGAATTACCTTCAGCGCTTCCCAAAAGCCAGCCCGTGTGCTCTGCCAGCGCTGTTCCAGCATCAATCCTGCCTGGAAGCGTTAGGGGTGCCAAGTCTGCTCCTCGCTGGAGCCAGCAAAGCTCCTCCTGACTTACAAGAGGGCTACAAAGGGTAAGAAAAGGGGCAATGCCTGAATATAAACACTTTTTCCCCTATGCAAGGCTTCGGCACCGCCGGTGCTGCCTTGAACCCCTTCTCCTGCTCCCAGCCCCATACCCAAAAGGGTCAGTCCCTGCTCCCGCCGATCGCTCTCCTCCCTGCACGAGTCCTTTGCACCGTTGGGAAATATTCCTTTATTCCCAATTCAGGAGAAAGTATTGAGTGAAAGGAGTGGAATGGAGGCTTTGGCTGCGAGCGATGTTATCCTGCAGCCCAGGATTTCCCCAAGGAGCCGCTACTTTCAGCATCAGGGACCCAACCTGGAGGGATGGTATTTCTTGTTATCTGTTCATCGTTAGCCATCCTTGCTCTTCTTCTGCACTTGAGTTTAGTGTCTCCAATAAGGAAACTTTCAGACTTTTAAACCAGTTTATTCTTCACCAAGTTATCACAGAACAATGGAACAGTTTGGGTTGGAAGGGACCTTAAAGATCATCATATTCCAACCCCCGCCATGGCTATGGGTTGTGTATTTGCCCATCCCTGGAGGGGTCCAAGGCCAGGCTGGATGAGGCTTTGAGCAACCTGGGCTAGTGGGAGGTGTCCCTGCCCATGGCAGGGGGGTTGGAACTGAATGATCTTTAAGGTCTCTTCCCACCCAAACCATCCTGGGATTCTATGAAATGTGCTGCATCTCCCAACCTCCCCTCCTGCTCCCGCCCCAGGGCTGGCAGGACAACACCGTCGCGTCCTCTGATGCTGCTGGGCTTCATCTCTTCGAGCCCCACAGCCAATATTTAATCACAGCCATCATCTCCAGCACCACAGCCAACAGTAATCAAAATCCTCCCAACAGTTGTCGCAGCCCCAGGGAAGAACACTTCATTTATTTGTTTCTTCCTCTTGGAAAAGAGAAATATTTAAAAGCTAATCTAGCAAGGACTAGGCACGAACATGTATAATCTCTTTATGATGGTCCTATTCTGTACAGCCGGGACTGGCAATATACAACGGGTATACACAACCCGTAAGGTTGCTCCTTGTAGTAAAGCGGGAGATGCAGCAATGAGATTCAAGACAGTTGTGCTTTGCAGACTATTTGTTTTTTAATACTGGGGAAAGCGGGAACATATGCGAGGGGGGTTGGGTGTAACGGTAGCATTTGTAACGCTTAATTTCCTAAAAGCACACATTGCACAGATCTCCCTTCTCGCTTCATTCAGAGAAATCAGCTTTTCCTTAAACCAGACAGCCTGGAGAGAGATCTGTCATCAGCGGTTTAAACACCGCAGGGGTGGGGGATCCTGCCTGAGAGATGTCCGAGGCAAAAAGCATCGTTCTCATCACTTCCTGGGTAAAACATTAATTTGCTTCCCCCCCCATTAAAATATCAGGTTTTTGATGGAGTGGAGCCGGTCACTGCCCATGTGCACGGACCCAACCAGACACCAAGGGAGATGCTGGGATTTCAATGGTATCGCAGAATTACACTGGAGCTTTTTCTCCCGGTATCAAGAACTATGCAATAAGTGAGACTGAAACAGGTACAAAATGATGACAAGAGGAGGATCGGGTCCTGCGCTTGAAAACTATTTAATTTATAGCCTTGCAGTATATGAATTATTAAGAAAGAAAAATACCTCTTGCATCCCAAATGTCACCACATCCACGCGCCTGCCTTGAATCTCTGAATGGATTTACCAGTGCCGGAGGCCATCTCATTTTCTAGAAAACCTGTTTTACTGCCTAATATTCCAACCGAGTCTACGGCTGATGGCTTAAATAGGCTTTTCCCAGGCGGCGCAGGCTGTACGTCTCATTTCCCGCAGACGCCCCGCAGCAGGCTCCGCGCGTGGGTGGGGAGAGGAGAAATCGCAGCGAGCGGCGCGGGATGGCTTGCTGTCCAATTAAAATCGTGATTCATTCCGAATCGATGCTGTTCGCCAAGATGCTTGGAAAGTTGTTGAATTTCAATAATTGCCGCGTTCCTGAGATTCGACGGAATGAAAGAAACGCGATGCTGAAGGGATGAGCCATTCCACAAGAGGGATAAAAGTACTGATGAGGGAGATGCTCCTGCCTGGAGCATCCCTGGCAGCCCTAGCACCGTTCAGAGAGGCTGAAGACCTGATAGTCAAAAGCTGTCCTGAACATTTCACTGCCTAATCGATCATTTGCAACGTTTACTGA
>NW_010144122.1:6082-24373 GCF_000699245.1 Pterocles gutturalis
AGCGATAAAATCTCTGCTTTATCCCTGCAGTCCTGAGATACCTCCAGCGACTCCGCAGGAATCGAATACATTGATTTATTGTGCCGCACCTAATCTGTATGTACAAGCACACCGAGGAAGAGGTTGATCCTTCGACATGTGTACAGTACATCGATTCCTTTCTTTTAATTCGCCACCCTGTTAACCCACCCAGAATATCGCCTGCGCGTGTTGCCCTGACGCGGATGCGTTGGAAAGGAAGAGATAGGATATTGCAGGTCTCATTATGTCACCCAAACATAAATAATTTAATCTCTTCTGTTTATGCCGGGAAGACCAAGAAGTGACTGGAATACAGTTTGTAAGGACTTCCACAGGAGATACCAAAACCCAACGGCCAGATGCTGAAGCCATGCTGGCTATAAGGACCAAAATGTCCCTCTTGGGTGCCTCCAACCGGGACATCCACCCCAGGGTGGATCCCCTTTAACATCATTGATGAACATCCCTGGATATCTAAGCAGTGAGTAAGCTTATTATGACATAATGGAAATAATTTTGTTGTGGGATTGATGTCCCGGGAGTCAATAGCTTGCAGGCAGCAAGCCCAGGGTTGTTTTGGCTGTTTAGTTTTGCAGGTAGCTTTGTGCTCTTGAAAAATATTTGATTTATTGACGGTTCACCTTAGGTCTCATCGAGGCTCAGATATGACATCCAATAAATCAGCTCTTATTACTCAGAGAGGAAAGTCATGCTGCATGAAACAAAGAGATGCTGGAAGTTATCGTCGAAACCAAGAAGAAATCATCAACTCCTGTTGGCAACCGGGAATTATCCTGTTACACCCAAACAACTCGGAGTCAGAGCACTGGTAGTCTGCTGTCATTCATGGCATTTAATCAGTTTCTGAACAAAAGTGGGATTTTTGTGATGCAAACCCTTCGCCAACTGTGCGAGCCCGCTGTAACCAGCAACCTTCACCGCATATCTAGAAACATGCAGTTGGCCAAATTATTTATTCCATCCACACTTTCAACTCAAGGAAAAAAGTCCGTCTTTGTGCTCAGGAGTCTCCCAAGTCAAATCTCAGCCCAACAAAAATGACCCATCAGGAGGGTCGGCGACTCTGGAAGGCAGAGCTCAGCTTTCGGGCGGTTGCTAATGGACTACAGCCATCTGATTTAACCACCAAGCTGCTGCCAGGCTCTCCTGCCTGCTAAGAGCAGGATGTTGTGAGCGGTTGAAGCAGAGTGGTTAGATGCCGTGACTGCTCTCATATAGAGAGCAGAGCACCCGGAACGGCGCTTTTCAAGCCATTACGGTGTCACAGCTGCCTATTAGAAAATAGGTGCAATTGGCCTGGTAGAAAATTAGGTCTTTAAAGAAAATTGCACTCAGACAGATTC
Source organism: Pterocles gutturalis (assembly GCF_000699245.1). Lineage (NCBI taxonomy): Eukaryota > Metazoa > Chordata > Aves > Pterocliformes > Pteroclidae > Pterocles > Pterocles gutturalis. The sequence continues at coordinate 7,468 of NW_010144122.1, forward strand.
TCCTAACGCATGGTGAGGATTTTTTTTTTTTTTTTCATGCAGCAGGATACAAGGGAACTGAGGATGGGAACGTCAAGGTGGGCTGCTGGTCCAGAGCAGGGAGCACCCTGGCATCCAGGCTTGTTGGGAAGCTATGCAATATTTTAATCATTCCTTCCTAATTCACTCACTAATTAAATAGAAGTTGAGTTATACCCTTCCATACTAATCACATCTATTATGGTTGCACCTAGGAAGCAGCACCAAGATCCAGCTCCTGCTGCACTTCATATTCCAAAGGAGGCAACAGACCCGGCTCCAAATATTTTATCTAATAGGTCATGAAGAGTCCAGCAGATGAAAGGAATTAGCAGCATCCCAGACTTGATATGTCCACAAGAGACAAAAGGACCCACAGCCACGTTGGGGTTCAAGATGAGAGATCCCAAGAAGAGCAAGTTCATGTCTCAGCGAGGTCACCCTGACCCCACAAACATTCAAGGCTGAACAGATCCCCCTTTATTAAAAATGCCTGTCACCTCCAGGGCCCTTCAGAGAAGGGGTTTAGGGTAGGGATGCCCGAAGGCCATGACGTTACGGCCTGAATTCAACCCTCTTTTTCCCACAAGCTTTTTAGATCCTTTGATAAGAAGTGGATGAACTTGTGTTTTGCATGGACAGGCAGGTGGACACCCTCGCTGTCATCTCCCCACGTCCTCAAAGTCCCCAGCTCCGCCAAGTCTTTCATTTCAAACACGAATTTCATCCACCAGCTTTGCCATGATGATTCCCAAAAAGCTCAACCCAACGTTTCCCAAAGGAGGAGACCTCCTCCTGCCCGGGCGCAGCAGATGGGTGGGAAGGACGTCTTTCTCTGCCGCACTCGAGAGGAGCACGGGGAGGTGAGCAGCTGAGCGCCGCTGCCGTGAACAGACTCATCTGGGTAAATAACAATGCAGTGCCAGCAGCTTTGTGAAAAATATTCAAGGGGATGAGTCATTCTGAGGATTACAGCCTGGAACCGAGGAACACAAGAACGTCTCTGCATGGCAATGACATCCCGCTGTATCTTTTTTTTTCCAGCTAATTCTATAATCACCCTTAATCAGTACATTGGAGAATAGGGCAGCCCTTACAGCGTTAGGATCAATTAAAAAAAGATCCAAAGCCTTCACTGTGCCTCAGCCACAAACCAGCCATTTCCCACTTGAAATGGGCTGGATGATGCCCAGTTTCAAATCAAACCAACCTTATGCCTCTACCTCAAGGTTCTTCCCATTAATTTGTTATTTAATAGAAGAACTTTAACCCAGGAAGACAGACTAAGAGACAGAACTTAATTAGGAAGCATCTGAAGGGGCTACTTTGGCTGCGAGCGATGTTATCCTGCAGCCCAGGATTTCCCCAAGGAGCCGCTACTTTCAGTATCAGGGACCCAACCTGGAGGGATGGTATTTCTTGTTATCTGTTCATCGTTAGCCATCCTTGCTCTTCTTCTGCACTTGAGTTTAGTGTCTCCAATAAGGAAACTTTCAGACTTTTAAACCAGTTTATTCTTCACCAAGTTATCACAGAACAATGGAACAGTTTGGGTTGGAAGGGACCTTAAAGATCACCGTATTCCAACTCCCGCCATGGCTATGGGTTGTGTATTTGCCCATCCCTGGAGGGGTTCAAGGCCAGGCTGGATGAGGCTTTGAGCAACCTGGGCTAGTGGGAGGTGTCCCTGCCCATGGCAGGGGGTTGGAACTGGATGATCTCTAAGGTCCCTTCCAACCCAAACCATCCTGGGATTCTGTGAGTCCCTTCAGGGGAGCCCATCCCATCGCTCTTACCAGGACGGCTGGTGCCTGCAGAGAACGAGCTCACTGCTGCGCTGTTTGACATGGTAAATCAGGTCTTTGCGGAGTTCTTTCTCCCTGTTGCACTCCTACATGTACTGGTGTGCACTGGGGAGCACTGGACCTGCTGCAGACCTCGGCATCGGGTGATGCTCTGGTGTGGGAACGCCCCAACGCAGCCCCTGTGGGCTGACTCAGAGTGACTGGAGACATGCCCCAGACCTCACCAAAGCATTTTCTCACAAAAATTTATTGTCTGGAAGATGCCGGTTTGGGTCCTGCAGGATCAGAAGGACAGGGAACAGAGACTTTTCATCTTGCCTGCCTATCTTCATCCAACCAAAAAAATTAATGAGATGTGTGATTTTCTATGTATTATCCACACTCCAGCCAGCATCCCACTTCTGATTAAATCTATATGCTTGACAATTCGCCGCAGATCTCTGAGGAATCGATACTTATTACCCAAAGAGCCGCAGCCTCTCTAAAATTAGCGTTCAAGGAAGTGCCAGTTTCTTCCTGCGCAACACAACTCGGTAGACGTTACTCCTGCGAGCGCCTTTAAAAACCATTAATGGCTCCCAGGAGAGCGCTAATCATTTTCTACATGTCCTTATCCACTTAATCCCATTATAGAGATTTGTAGCATGAAAGCGGACCACTCATAATCCCAAACTCGGATGGAAAGCGGGAATAACAGGCAAATGACATGTGGGAGGAGAAAGAGGTATGTTTTCCTTGCGATCCTGGGCACTTGCTACCGGCCTTTTCAGAAATGACACCAATAAGGGAATAAAACTGAGAATCTCCAGAAAGAAAGGAAAAAGCCGCTTTTAAAAAAGTATGTATATACCCACAAAGTTTACACTCAAGGTCACCCCACTTCACACATCGAATAATAAACCCGGAGCCACCGTGCAGCTCATAGGGACAGAGAGGTCTGTCCTCAATAGCCTTGTTGTCACACCTGATAAAACATTGGGATGACTTTGGGGGAATTTCCCAACCTGAGCGCAGAGGTGAGGACATCCCCGTCCATCCCTCCGGCTGCTCGCCCAGTGACACCTCCAGAGACCAAACTGGAGGCTCCCGGCTCCCAGGACTTGTCTCTAACTATCCCAATTGAGTTAAAAGGTGCTCTGCTAACAGCTTCTTCGATGGAAATCTCATTACCCAGAGCTCTGCCAAGAATTTATTCAAAAGCGAGCCTGCACAAGGAGCTGTGCCAGGAGTTCATTGAAAGGGAAGCTGTTAGGGGGTCAGATACTATTTTATTCCAGTGGAAACCTAACAAAGATGGACTTTGCTAATAATGGGGTCAGTCCTGCCATGATGAAATGAGATCTCCTCTAACAGGCTACAGCTAGGACACACATTAAAACCTGTCTTACTCTAAGAGAAGCCCTAGCCCGCTGCCCACCGCGTGAAATTAATGTTTTCATACGCCAGCAATGCAGTTAAATACAGTGTTAAAAATCTGAATAGAAATGTAGAGGCTAAAACAAAAGTTTGTTTGTGGGGCTTCTCAATTTTCCATTGAATCCTTCCTGTTCAAATCCTGAAGCCTCCAGGGCTCCCGGAGGACTGAAGCCCCCAGCTGAGATCTACTCGGTGCTTTGCCTTAGCACAAGCGGGACGAGTCTTGACGCCCCGTGTCTGAGTGATGCAGCCAGGAGCTCCAGGAAGGTGCAAGCATTAGGACAAGGACTAAGAGAGATTTATTTTTGAAAAACCTAGATCACCTGAGTTTGAGTTTAATAAAAACATAAGTGACCTGACCAGGCTATACATCTCCGCAGAAAATCAGAGAAGTGTTAATTTTTTTCCATCACTAGCAGAGGCTGGTTCTGATTTTGATAGCGGGGGAAAAAGTCAGGGCTTAGCTTTGCCAAAGCAGGGCTCAAGCTGCTTTACCTTAAAGATGCTTTTTCTCAGGGCGGCAAAACTCACACACTCTGGAGCAATTCAGGATTTCACTCACCCTGGACAGAAAGAGGTTCAGGTCTATTTTCTAAATAAAACATTTAAAGGCATGAAAATGCCAAGCCTTCTTTCTTCACTGCCTTAAAGAGCCACCAGAAGCAGTTGCACAGATAAAGATCTTCGCTTACTGCAAGTGTATAAAAACCTGCTCTTATCTGGACACGGCGCTGTAAATCCAAACAGCAGCAATGCGCTCGTGGCTGAGCTGTGAGCTGGTGCCTCGGTGGCACAGTGACACAAGGAGAGGTCTCAGGAGTCCCCGCAGCCCCACCTCCTGCCCCGAAGCTGGGGGTCACACCCCCAGCCCAGCCTCGACCAAACCATTTGGAGACCCTGCAGCACCCATAAGCAGCACATCCCCATGTCCCACTGTCCTAACAGGCGCCGGATTTTCCCCCAAACTTGCCCTTGATGTATCCTGTGATGAACCAAATGGAGTGATGACTTTCCATACAACGCTCCTCCTACCCCCCAAAAATGGGATTTGCTTTTTCTCCTACCAACTGCATCGCATCGCTGAGCCATGATTCTGTTGTGATCCACGATGGATCCCAAATACTTTCAGCCCCCACTTTTGCCAAGGTTGCAGAGTTGCTTTTGCCCTACCAAGAGAAAGGCTTTGCTGCCCTTCGTGCTGGATTTTGTGCGGAGCAGCAAAGCAACGAGCCAAGGTCAATGGGAATCGCAAGCCCGCCTTCCAGAGCGCTCACAACCTCTTCCAGCCCCTATCATTTGCAGTGTTGTAACTGTATCATCTGTTATATCGTCCAAACCACTAACGAAAACAAACCGTGAATAGCAGTGGAACCTGGAGAGACCCATCAAAACCCAGGCTGAGCATGAGTAATAATAACCTGCTTGTATTTCTGGTAATAACGTCTCCTGTGAATACACCGGTACCCAAAGAGCACACTGCCAAAGAGCCCGGCATCAGAGAAACGAGACTTCATTTTTTGTTTTATTGAAAGAAATTAAGCTGCAGAAAAACTGCAGTCATTATGCTTAACGTAGTAACTCCAAAATGAAAAATCAGGGCTTGATTCCAACATGTCTTAAGACAGAGTATGAGATGTTTAAATACCAGGGTGGGGTCTGGACCTTCAGAAGGTGTTGCCTGGATTACGGCATAGTCCCAGCTGCATGCTGACTCCTCTACCTTGATAGAAAAGCCTTTTTTTTACCCTGCTGCAGCAACTCCCATAGTTTCCAGCTGAAAAGAGATCTCACGTGCTGGCTGAGCAGACCTTGGGAAAATTACCTTTAAGGGCTCAATAGAAATTCCTTAGGTAGCCTGCCTACAAGCCGACACATAATAGATGTCAGTTCTGGGTTTTACAATCTGAAGATGATGCTTTATTACCTAGAATATCAGGCAGGTCAATATTTTCCAAGTTGGGGATCAGAGGGTGACCCCAGTTTGGGGTCCAGCCCTGGCTTTTTAATGGAGCTGTGCATCGTTGCTCTGATGGCAAGGCAGGAAAAAAAAAACCCTCCAGCAACAACGGTGAAGCAGTTTTCTTGCTTCAGCTCTGGCAATCTGTTTTGCTACAGGACCTTCCAGGAACAGGGGAAATTCGGTGTCAAGCTGATTTATATTTTCCCATTCGGAGCCCCTTTGCATATCTTTTGTTCTGCCCCTGGAGGAGAGCTAAAGACTGCCAGATGATTAAGGGTTGTTATAACAATAAGAATTAAAAAGCCCGTCAAGTTAAAACAAAACGTATTCACTGGCCCGGCGGTTTTGCCAGCAGCAGCTCTGCGGGCAGCGGGGATTTAGGGACACATCCATCAGCCTCTGGTTTTCGGTGCCCTGCAGAGGAAGCAGAGCGCCCGCAGCAACGTGGACGGGAGAGGAACCTTCTGCACCTTGTTTGGCAATGATTCCTGGATGGTGCAGCTGGAGGGTGGCAGGGCTGGGGGGGATCTTCAGGGCCAAGCGGGTGCCTCGGTGCCAAAATCCAGAGGGTGCAATCCCGAATGCATCCTGGCTCTGAGTGTGCATGCGATAGGGATGGGTAAGAGCATCTGACTCCTGGTTTTTCTCTTTGCAGTGGGGTGGGTTTCCATTCTTCCAAATGGAAATGGATGGAGGAGATGCACTCTATCCTTCGCTGTCCTACATTGCCTGCACGAGCTTCCAACCCCCATAGAAATGGGGTTGGAACTAGATGATCTCTAAGGTCCCTCCCAACCCAAACCATTCTATGATTCATCTCCAGCAGGAACCTGACGTCCACCAGAGCTTTGCAGAACCCTGTGCCCATGCAGGACTGTAAGTGGGTACAGGGACGTGCTGAACAGCCCCAGGACCTGCAGCCCCACAGCACGGCTCTGTCAGAACACCTCGGATGACACCGTGTCATCGTGCAATAGATCCAGGCATGATGAGAAGCCGAAGAGTAAATTGCTCCATTGAATCTGCAGCAGGAGTTTGGCCACCAGCCGGGAAGTCTTTAAAGAGTTGATTAAAAGTAACTGTGATGCTGCCACAATTACCGACAGACAAATCGACCCTTGTGTTTCTCCAAACTCGGGGGAACGGGTTGCTCGATGGAAACATGCAAGCGGGCGGCGTGAGCCCTCCTGCCTGCAGCTCACCCAACTTCATACAGACCAAGCTCCTTGCAAAGAATTTTCTGTTAGCAGCCCAGCTACACCTCAGACAGCAAGAGAGCCTGAAAAAATAAGATTTTTTTTCTCCCTGGCTGGATGGAAATATTTGCAGAAGAATAAGAAGATGAACAAATTATTTAGGGTTATTTTTTTTAAAATTTTTTATTAATTGCATAAAGCCAAGACCTATCAGTGCTACCAGAGATACTCCCCAAAGCCCAGACAACCACAGAGCGTTCTGCTCTTACAGATGACATCAGGACTCTCATACTTCATTCATCATCTGCTAGCAAAGAGATGACTCTCTGCATTTGCTGTAAAACTACGAAAGCAGGGAAAAAAGCACCATTTTTAGACTACTTTGCATCATAATAGAGCCATAGAGGCCAAAAATATCTCCTGCTGCAAAGAAGGGGAATTAAAAATTCTCATCACGACTCCCTGTGAAGTGGCTCTTGGTGGTTTCTGATGCTCCTGGGGATGGATTAGGAAACATTCTGTGTCCTCTTCGGCCAACGCAATGCTGCATGTTCAGCACACAGCGAGGAGTTCAAAGGGCGAGTATTGCCCAAAAGCAGCTTAACGGGAAGAACTGCGGCTCTGGCCGTGGGTTTTGATCCAGCCGGGATTATCCGTGGCTGTTTCAGACGTGGAAAGCCAGCCTGTGATCCCAGCGGATGGCTCTCCACATCATGGAAAATGTGAAGGACTCAGTGGGTTCTGCACCAGCTGCTTTCCCTCCCTGTGGCTCGTTGCCTGCCCAAACGCCTCGCTCGGTTGGCACGAGGAAATGCACAATCCTCCTGCTTCAGATTTAAAAAAAACCCACCAGGTTTAATAGCTATAACTTGGACTCTTCCACTAACTTTAAGGAAGCTCTAGAGATGCTGTTTGATTGCACAGAAAAGGGCAAAATGCTGGAAAAGAGACTTAAAGGGAAAGAAGAGCAGCTCTGGGCTCGCTGGCTGGATGAAGAGGAATGTGGTTCAGGATGGGTTAGCAACCTTCTCGTAAGCAAAACAGTGTTTGAACATTTTGGGATGACTCGTATTTACTTTGATCTGATAACAGGAATAAAACCATCTCAACCTCTGTTGTCCGTGTTGGGATTTTACGCTGGTTTATTCCATTGAAGAACATGCCCGTTTTCCTAACACAGGTGGAGAAGAATTGTAGAGGACACCAGCTATGCTGTTCAAGCCTTTGGAGAAGGACTGCAGAAGTTCTCGTGGCTTATTCACTGGTTGGAGGAGACATTTTGCTTTCTGAATACAAACTGATGGCTGGATGGAGACCTGCTGGAAACGCAGCCACGTAAATGAGAGCATCTCAGGTATGTCATAACCTTAAACCTGCCAAGTTTGATTTTTCTGTGGCTGATCAACCTTATCCATCCGCACCCATTCCAGTGCCCGTGTCTGAAATACCGCCTGTCACTGGTGTACGTTAGTCAACGTGCAATGGGACATGTCCACGGGTCGCTGACCCCATCGTTAGCTCGGGGAAAGCAAAGAAAGAAGCTGTGGGTGCCCCATCCCTGGAGGGGTTCAAGGCCAGGCTGGATGAGGCTTTGGGCAACCTGGGCTGGTGGGAGGTGTCCCTGCCCATGGCAGGGGGTGGCACTGGGTGGGCTTTAACGTTCCATCCAACCCAAACCATCCTGGGATTCCATGATTCAAACCCAACGCTGCTGTCGTTGAAAATGGAAAGAAATTGAAAGAAAATGGAAATTGCCTTAGGGGTTAAGACAAATACAAATATATTTTTTTTTCTTTTTCCAAGAGTGGAATACAAAACAGGATCATTGCAAGAGACTCTAGGGGCCTCTGGAAATGTGGAGGGATCAGATTGCTGACAGAGGAAAGAGATGTTGCTGAAATATTAAGAATGTGTTGCCTTGGTATTTGCTGAGAAAGACGGGCAAGAGAGAGGCTGCGACTGTGGCCCTGCAGGGGAGGGAGGAAGCAATAAATTCCACTGCACGGAATAAAATGCAAAGTATAATTTAGCATAGAAAACCTCTTAACGAAGCCATTGCCCTTGCCTCAGCAGCCGGAGCAGCGAGTTCTCCTAAATGGCAAACTATTACTAAATAAGAATTGTTTATTCCTGAATTATTATTAAATAAGACAAAGCAAAAGTTAAGAAGTCATATTTTTAGGGTGCAAATTGTTGCAGGGGAAGCTGAGGGCTGGCTACAAGTCCCCAGCTCCCGCAGCAGCCCCAGAGCCAAGCCACAGCCAGCAGCCAGGGCCACCAGCCCGTCCCACCGCTCGCCAGCAAAGTGACGTTGAAAGAGGTTCAGAGAGAGACATCCAAAGCGGGGAGAGTTATCAGAAGCAAGCAGAAATCTCTGCAGCTTTGGAGATTGCACCTGTCACTAGAAATAATTGGAGTTGAGACTCGCTTCCGCTTTTTTCCTTTTTTTTCCTTTTTTTTTGTTTTTTTTTTTTTTTTTTCTCCCAGCTGTTTCTATAGGTGATGCTGGCAGCACGCACCTGAAAATAACTGCAGGCTCCCGATCTGCTCTTCCTGCTCGGCCCCGCGCTCCGCACAACGCGAACAAATGTGATCAGCACATTTTTTTCCAAAGGTGAAAGATTCATTTCAAGGGCTCTCAGATCTCAAGAATATTGACACTGCTCAGAACAAACCTGGCTGGTGTTGATAGACCCAGTGTATTCACTTGATTTATCATTCTCCTTTTATAAAAATCAAAACCGCTGGCTTTTACCCAGGCGAACTGAGAAAAGTGCTGGAGTAACAGGAAAAGCATAAATGAGGGAGTGGAAAGAGGATGGACAGGGGCAGAAAAAGGAAATGAAGATTAGGAATAAAAAGGAAAAGAAAAAGCCCTGGCCTAGAGCTCAGGAAATGAGCTGGCTTCTCAGAAATATGAGTACAAGGACAGATATGGATGATGAAGGAAATCACAAAACCTATCGTGGAAAATAAGAAGGTTTTTGACATTTGAGGCGTTATTAAACATGAAGAGCAACAAAGGGAGTGTGAAAGGGGAGAGCAAACATGCTGGCGTTCACAGGGAGAAGGGGATTTTCTGTTAGCTGAATATAAAATATTAAAGCAGAGGCAGCGGCCGAGCATGGGGCTGTATGTTCACCCCTCCTTCCCCAGGCACCGCCGTGGCCAGTGTGCACCATCCTGCATCATACGGTGGAAAAAAATGGACAGAAACTGGGATAATTCAGGAAAAAGGGATTCATCCACTTCTGGAAGAAGGGCTGCTCGGCAACGCAAAATAACCCCACGGACCTCCGGATTCTGCTTGGATAACTAGAGGAGAAAAACCTTCTGCTGCTCTCCCGTGATTTACCTGCTGGTTCATGGGGTGAAGACCTTTTGGGAGTTTTGGTTTTTGGGGTTTTTTTTAATTCTGAGCGCCCAGCAGGTTATCTGATGCTGCAAGAGCTGCCCCCAGCAGCTCAGTTCTGGCTCATTCACGGAGCCAGCCGGGATGCAGCTTTGAGCATCCTTGTGCAAAATCACGCTCTCCCACAACCTGGCTTTTCTGCGTTAGATTTTGTTTTCAAAACCGGCGCTTCAACGTTGCAGAAACGTTCCCAAAATACCCCCGCTCCACTGATCCTTCCCTCCCTCTGCTCCCAGCTTGGCGCTTTGCTCACCCCGGCACTGCGGCGAGCCGAGAGGGGGAAAGAACAGAGCGAGACATCGCTCCTGGACATTGTCCATGGAGCTCAAACGCAATTCCCCAACTCCTGGTGCTGACTTGCAGGGTCAACAGAGAGAGCCCCAGAAAACCCATTCCCTGAGGTTTGCTCTGTTCCGATGGCCCAAATGCCTGAGTGAGGAGGAGCAGCGGGGCTCAAAGACTGGATAATTCCCACGGGATTTATCAGAGGGTGAGGAGTTTCTGTTTTAGCTGCAGTAAAGCAGCTCGTTCCACAGATCCCAGAGCTTCCCCAGCAGTGACACTGGTCTGAATAGAACTAGCTGGATAGGACATCCCATAAACACATATAATTCTTGGTTTAGATGCTTCACAAACCATATTCTTTATCCCTTGGGCATCCTCCCAACTTCCATTATCACGTTCTTATTCTAATAGGCACAACCTCGGTACAGCAAATCCCCCATTTGCCACAGCTTTCAATCACAAGGAAAGAGTAAAGAGGGAAAAAAAATAATCTGCATTTCAAATGATTGTTTGTTGTTATGACAACATCGCAGGAATGTGGTCCTCGCTGCGGCTCTTGCCGTCCTCTCGGGCTTCAGAGCATTTCCGCAGCTTTTCTGAAGGGAGAACATTTGTAAGACACGTGTGCCAGGAAGCCGAAGAGGTTAGCTTCACGGGATGTAAAATAACAGGAGAAGCTTCCTGGAATGGAATTCCAAAGAAAATTATCTCAGCAGCTAAGCAGAAACTTAGAAACCTCCCGTAATATGTCAAACTACAAGGAGACCCAAGAAGGGTCTGTTGGAGGTCCACCAGTGGTGGCCTCTGGCCATCAGAGGAGGTTTTGGTGTATGGGATCATTCAGCAGGTGTACAAATCTCATCTTCTGGTCCACAAAGAACATGAATATCCATGAAAAAAAAAAAAAAAGATAGAATGAGAATACAGTTGGGACTCAGTGCAGCACAGGAGAGCACGTGGGCAGCAGCTCGGCGGCTTTTAGGGACAAAACTGACTGTTCTGAGACAGCACGGGCTGGAGATTTCACCTGATGATTTCTAAGCATCCGGCCCAATATATTGGGAGAAAAACCCAGCAACTATTTATATAAAGCCCAGAATTAAAGATTTTCCTCAATGTCAATAAAACACACTAATGGCTGTCTCTTAAAGCATCACTTCCCCCTCCCCAGCCATGCCGACCGTCACCGCCCTGCGCTGCCACGCCACCTCCTGACACTGGTTTTGCACGGACAGAATGGGGATGTTATTGGGATATTTTGAACAGGCACATTTTGATTTTTTCAAATTTTATTTTATTGATTATTTAGAATGTTAAAGCTTCTCAGAAATCCCAATTATCCTTGTTCATCACGCAAACACCAGCCCTTCGGCAGGCGATGGGGATGCTCAGGGCTGGCTGGTGCTCAGCAAGCAGCGCAGCCTCGCGACCGTGCTGCTGGGAAAACCACGGGGAAATATGCACATCCAAGCAGCTGCAGCATTTATTTGGCAAAAAGCAATATAGTAAAATCACTTTTAATATATGCAATTCAGAAAACAGGTTTTAACCTTATGGTTAAAGAAGGCAGCAGCCTATGGACTGGGCTGTTGTGCAAAGACCCGAGGGGACAGCTCGTGTCACCCCATGCGCAGAGATGCCCAGGGAAGGGGAGGGAGGAAGGTTGAACAGAGCCTTGGAGAGGGGCTTGTCCATGGGAGGAGGCAGCCAAAATCCTCTCCCAAAATACTGGTTTGGGGATGGGGTAATACGCGGAGTCCCACACGAGCGGCGGTGATGTCTTAGTCGGCCGATTGCGTGTTCGAGCACTTTTACAACGATGTTGAGCCTGAGAAGCAATCCCTGCTGCAATTAATAATTAACTAGAAATACCCACCGAAGTGAAAGCAGCTACACCTCCAGCTGAGACACGTAGAGAGGCTGTCGGGATACCCTTTACCTATGGGAAATGAATTTGAAAGGTGCCTTTTCTGACTTTTTAGTAACAAAATATTGACTCTCTGTTATTACATGCGTGTTCCCTAAAGATAGGGAAGAAAAGATCACCTTTTTTTTTCAGAAAGCGCCAATTTTGATCAAAAAGCCACTAAACAGTATCTGAAAGGCAGATGCCTTGTAGAAAGCATCCTCATCTTCGTGCCTGGGTGAGATTAGACAAGTAATCTACTCTGCCAGGATTTTACAGGAACTGGAGAAATTCAGAGGCCACGAGACTGGCAGTGAAACACTTTTCTTACTGGAGATTTGCAAAAGGGCATCGTGGGGATGGAGGCACTGGGGTAGGTGAAAGGAAACGCCGCGGCCCCTGCACGGACCACGAAGAGGGACCAACGTCCTCAGGAGAAGTCAGGGTCTGGCTGCACGGGGGAGCGCCGCAGCGATACGGCACAACAGGAGATGGATGCATCTTTGCAGCTAAAGGAGATAAATAAGAAAGGAACTACTCGCCTTTCTCCTCCTGGCTGATGCAGGAAATATTTCTTTGTTTTGAAGCACTCGGTGCCAGCCTGGCTCTGCAGATTTCCGTCGTTTACCGCAGAGGTTTGCCCAGAGGTGAGACGAGCTCAATTATTTTTCATCACATTCCTCTTAAATACAGAGCACGGGTCTGCCTCCATCCCACGCGGCAGTCGCCGCAGCCAGACGGGGATAAAGGCAGATCCTTCGGCGAGAAATACAAACACGGGCTGTACCCCTACAGGTGCTGGTGTCCCTAAAATGTGGCTTAAACTCAGCTGATAGGGGAGGATGACCCATGTCGGGCAAGGTGATGCTGAAGGACAAGGTAGAAGGGTAAGTGAGGAGCAAAGGGGGGGTGTCTGAACAGACATGACAATGGGGGGGTCTTCAGGAGGAGGAGGAGAAACAAGAGGAGGAAGAGGAAGAGGAGGAGAGCCCATGTGTCTTGGGCTAGCGAGGAAGGCATTCCCAAGGAAGGGTCCCTACAATCGTCCCTGGGGTAATGAGGGCCCAAGCTGCAGCAAGGTTTAGCATCGGAAGGAAAAATCACGGCAAAGTCCATAATGGTTTTACTGCATTAAAGAAAAATAAGAGTTTGAACTAAGCTATTGCCATCTGTCTTCAGCTGAATGCATAGCCACGCGTCGTTGGCAATTTATAAATAGATTGAGAGCCTTATGAAAGGTCAGTCAAATTGTCCTGACTCCTTCTCTCTCCTCTCGTTGACATGAATAGCTGCCATTCATTCTGGGGAGAGAATTTTGCTTGTACTGCATCAAAAAAAAAAAAAAAAAATCCCAGCACACAATGTGGACTTTTTCTGCTGTGTTCAGTGCGTTCGGGCAATTATTCAGCGAGAGATGGTTATTTCAGCCCCAGCCCAGGCTGGGACTTCACTCAGCCCATGGTGTGAATAGAAGTCACCAAAAGCGCAGCGAAAGGGGTCATGCAGGGAAAAGCTCTTCCCTTGGTTTGGATTTCATCCCCCCCTGCACACCAGGAGCCCACAGCAGTCTGGGAGCCCAGGTTTGCTGCACCTGAAGACCTTGGCCACTTGTCACCTTGGAGGGGATCACAGCAGCCATAACCTGTTCGTCACCTCGTTGTCACAAAACAGCCCCGATAACATTTGGTGTCTGTAACATGCACGGATTGCTGGAAACCCTACCAAGTAGTAGCTCAGTAGTAGCTCAGTAGTAGCTCAGGCTCATGCAGCAAATCCTGCCCACCTACACCACCCCAGTAAAGCTGTGCTTGCATTACCAATATGTCCCAGCAAGAGGAAAAGCACATTGGAAAAGCGTCATTTGCTTTTTTAATATGGCCATTTCCCAAAATGTGTTTAAAAATCCTTTGTACTTCTTGCAGACCAGCAGGATGCTAAGTCCCCGTCTTGCATTACAGCCGCTGCCCTGCGAGGGTAGGCAGGAGGTACGACATCCCTGCTCCGCTGGCTACAGGAGATTATCACTCCGTAAGACGCGTAAAATGTCAAGCAACAGCAGCTTTATAAGGTTTTACAAACACCCCTCTAATGTATTTCATATGAGAGCTCATCAAAAGCCGAAGAAGGCACTCCAATTTCACGGGAAGCTAAATGTATGTGTATTTAGAATGTGTACGTTTAGAAGAAAGAGCTCACGATGATATTTCAATCAGTCCAGCAATGGGATGATCTCAGAAACGGCCGCACGCTGAGTTTTCATGAGCATGGAGCACGAGAAAGATTTCATCGCCCTAATAATTTTTCGAGCTTCCCTAATATTCATGATTGCCCATTAGTTCCACCGCCTCAAAGTGACCCCTTATGTTTTTTGTTATTAACCAAAAAAGACAGAAAACAAAATGAGATGCAACACGGCAAATACAAACTAATGACATCCGGGGGGAAATAATTGGAAACAGAGATTCAAGGGGGGGGGGAAAGATGCCTTGGAGCCACGGTTAATGTGACTTAATTTAGATGGTGGACAATAAATAAGCGATGAGTTTGCAGCGTGAGGCATGTGCGTAAGCTGCCAGCAGGTTTTCAAGCTGCATAATAACGGGTTCCCGTTGCAAATCAGGGAGGATGTCACCCTGCTCTGAAATGACCCCAGAATAATCCCACCTTCACCTCGCGGCGGAGAAAAGCAGCCCAAACGACCTGTTACTGGAACACGTAATTACAACAAAGGTTAAAAAGGATCCCTGATACGTGCAGCACAGCGGGATGACATACGAGGCTGAACGGGCGCCAGTGCCGAAGACGTGGAGGATGTGAATAGTTTGGGGGAAAAAAAAAAAAAACCAAAAAAACCCCCCCAAAGGAATGAAATAAAGTGAAATTCTGCCTGGTGACGAGGAAATACACCCCCAAAGTGACACACCCATTTATTATATATATGCATATACACTTATAACCATATATATATATATCTCTATGTATATTTTAGCTTCAATCTAGAAGATTGAACCATTTAAAATAGGAGGGAAAATCTCCTGGGTTGGACTTCTGCAGACCCCTGGTGCTCACTAGGATTTTCCTACAGTACAAAGGGATCTGCAGGAAATGTTCCTGGGTTTTCAGGGAGATGCTTTGATTTTCTTTTTCGGAATCTCTTGCTGTGAATGCGTCAACGGGCCATTCCCATGCTGAGCTCTCGGATCTCCACCCAGTGCCATTAACACCTCGAAAACTACGTTTCCCAGCAGGAAGGTGTTTGGGACCCAAGATGACCAACACCGCTTGCACGCTGCTTTGTAGAGATTTCCAGCTTTTATTGGTGGCTTCAAACCAGCCAAACAATGACAAACTGATTTACATCTTTCCCTTTTCTTTGTGGAAGAAAAATTCAGCATCAAAAAATAGTGATGTTGGAGACACCCAACAATGCGTTGGATTGGTTTGAATCGGGGGAGCACACGGGGAAAGGAAACCATCGCGGGGAGGACAGAGCAATTCCGGAGCTGGTCTCTTCTGGAGAACAACCGTGACCATGACCACCAAAAGGATAAGACTTAAGGCTGCCTCTCCCAAAGCAGTGGAAAAATCTTCTGTTATTTAGTTAAGACCAAAATTAGACCCCAGTCAAATAAAGACGTGAAGAGAGAAGTTCAGAGATGTCAAATTCTTTCCTGATTATGTTTCCTTAGGCTAATGTAAACTGTTTGGGGTTCTGGAAACTCCGCCTGCGTTACCTACACCTCATTTTTCCACTGAATTACAGCCAATTTTTTTTTCCAGTGTATTTTCTAGGAGCTTCTTGCAGACCCCAAGGAAACATTCGGAAACTCGGGTGGAGCAGAGGATTCATGCGTTTCCATCCTACAGACGGGTAAATAAGGCAGAGGGGGAGGTAAAGGCAAAAAAAAAAAAAAAAAAATCCCCTTCTGAAGGCCATCATTACACCTTGGGTTTATAACAAACCTGCAGCTAGAGATGCAAATCACCAAAAATTAACATGAGATAATAGATTTCTTTTTTCCTGACATACACATCTGTCCATTAGTGCTGTCACCCAGTCCACTACAGCTGCTCACATTTAAAAAAAAAACAAACCAACGAACACTTCACGCAATATTTACAAGAGGAATTAGCGACAGAATGGGCACAAATGAACTTTGCGGAGAAATGTTTTGGCAATAAAATGTATTTAGTCAATTCTTCTGTATCCTCTTAAGCAACAAAGACAATAGAAGTGGTTGGGGTCTGGTCATGTAGGGAAGGATAAGCAGCCTTTTATGAAAAAAAATAAAAATATAGTTTACTAAATGTACTGTACAAAATACAGAAGAAGAAACTCCAAAATAGATACCGCTGGGGAAAAACAAGCACCTGAAACCCTGAATTTACTTTTCAAAATTATTCATTAGAACCACTGCCACAAGATTTGAAGTGCTTGAAAGCCGAAGGATTAAGAAAAAAAGGATCTGAATGCCAGGCAGAGAATGAAAACATCCAGAAATGAAGCCGATAAACACGTCATTTGTAAAAACCTTGCAGGGTTCAGGGACTGCGCACAATATGAACTGCAGGTAGGCAGACACATCTCAGTAAGGAAATCATTCCGGCGACCTCTTCACATCGTCCTGCCTCTGACCCAGACTTATTTGTGCTTCCCAACCCGAGCGGTGCTCTCCTTAGAGGAGATTCTCGAGGGAACCAGCTCCTCACACAACCACGTCTGACCCTCGCTGCCATGCGTGAGCCCGGCTACAGCAAAGGCATCTAAAGCAGATTAAAAGCTCCAGGGGAAAAAAAAAATAAAATCTCCATCCGTGCTAGCACCATTAGGGATGCAAATAAAGAAAGGACAAGAAACAAATAAATAAAATAAAGCAGTATAAAATAAAATAAAATAGTAAAAATAAA
>NW_010144123.1:0-2188 GCF_000699245.1 Pterocles gutturalis
GTGTGCCCGCCACTCCCCTTGCGCCCTGCAGCCCGCGGTCCCAGCCACGGCCAGTGTAACCAGTGTGTCGCGTCCCTGTGCTGCTGTCGTGCACGGCACAGCTCCTGCCGCTGCGCAGGGTGCCAGCCAGCGTGCTGCAAAGGGTGACTGAGGATGGGCACAGTGTGTGCATGGATGCTGAGCCAGCCCAGCATCGCGCTGCATGGCTCTAAGCAGCCTGCGTCCCCTGCTTAGGAATGGGGGAGCCTCCTTAGCGGAGCTGACAGCCTGTCGATAATACTAATGTACTCCAGCCTCTGCTAATGTCCTGCTAAGTCTCCTCCTGCCCTTTGCCATCACTTCTCCAGCGCTGGACGTTTGTGTGGTGCGGCTGTGACATTAATCTGCTGAGCTCGGGCGGTGCGAGAGGCCCTGGGAGCGCAGAGGCAGGCAGGTGGCGGTTGGATTTCGGAGAGCTTTCCAGACCTGTCTGCCAATGACAAAGACGTTTAGGTGAATCCTTTCAAATGACTTGAAAAAAGTCGCACTGCAGTGCCCCGCTCCTCAGCAGCTACAAAAGGAGAGGGCAGGAGGCACCTCACCTCCGCTCCGGCGAGGCTGCAGCGAGGGAGGGACCCCCAGGTAGGTGTGTGATCTGCAAGCAAAGCACAAAACAAAACGTGGAGAGCCAAGAGCTGCTTTGACCTGACAGCCAGGAAGAACAGAAGAAGGGAAGAAAGGGGAAGAGAAGCGAGCTGTAGTTACAAGGCTGGGTAATCCCTCTGTTGAGCCCGGCGAGGGCTGTAGCTGGAACATTAACTCGTCCTGGGCATGTTCAGCTTGTAACAGGGATGAATGTAAAGGCAATGCTGTTAGCTGCCCTATTAAAGGCTCGGGTCTCAGTCAATATGCGCGCGTCCCGGGTGGCTCAGTGCTGTAATTCCTAAAGCTTTGCAGTTCTTTGCCAGCACTTTTTGCTTGGAGGTTCCTCCGTGTCATTTAAACCCTCCCACCCATTCTCTGTTCCGGGTTTTCATCTCGCATGAGGGGAGAGGACTGAGCCGGGGCTGGGTAGAGGCTGAGAAGCCCAACCGAGCACTGCCGACACGTCTGGCCCTTGCCATGAGTCTCGCCCCAGCCCGAAGCAGTAGCGGTTGCCTGGTCCGGGACAGGGCTGGAGGTGGCAGTGCTGGGACTGCCCCGTGGTGTCACGGCTGGTGAGATGTCCCCATGGCCTGCCCTGCCCTGAGGAAGCCCCCATGGTGCCAGTGTCACTGCGTCCTGCTCCACCTGCGTGTGTAAGATGGGGTTTGGACGTGCAGCCCTGATACCCTGTGTGCAGTGCCTGTTGGATTGCAGAGCCCATGTAATTAAGCCATGAACAGATCCTGCAACCTTTGGTCACCGCACGATTTCTGAAGCTGCCGGAGCGCGTGCGATTGCGTGTGTAAGGCTGAATGTCTGACTCGCATCTGCTCGGTCTGCTCTGGTGAGCAAATATTTGCAGGCAGGAGGAGATAATCCCTGCTGATACAGGTATTTACCCATCCTGTTCGGCTGCTTCAGGCTGGTGGAGTTGCCGTTGCCCTCGGAGGAACAGCCTGCTGGCGGGGTCCAGCCTGTGCTGGGGCACTGCTGGCACCCATGGGTGACTGCGGGGCATTGTGTGTGGCATGGAGAAGTGATGCTGTGTGTGTTCTAGTGAGAGCAAGAGGGTTTGTGGGGGCCAGGAAAAGGAAAAGCTTGCTGCCCGTATCGCTGGGTTGTGAGGCTTTCCCTGGGCTTTGGCTTTGCTCGAGCACACATCCAGCCGGTCTGGGGCAGGGGACTGCTGTGTGCAGGGGCTGCACTCCTCCGTCCCTCCCTGGGACCAAGGGCTGCAGTCTGAAGGGGACAAATGAGTATTGTCATGGGAGAAGCTGCCTGGTTAGTACCGATGGACGGTGCAGACAGTCGGGCTAGGCATGCCCTTCTCCTGGGTAATGGGATTTGTGTTGAACCCGGAGATGTCCCTTACAGCTAATGAAAATGTGTATTAGCCTCGACTGCTTCCTTATTTGTGTGATTTGCCCTCGAGCCCGATTTGCATGTGAGTGCAAAAGCCCCGAAGCAGAAGCAGGGGCGGTGGCGGTGCTCTGCACAGGGTGCAGGCGGGCGGGCGGCTGGGCTGGTGCAGCCCGGTGGCGCTGGGGCTGGCGGCACACACGCA
>NW_010144123.1:2223-5615 GCF_000699245.1 Pterocles gutturalis
ATAAAGTAGCCACTCTGGGCTGATTGGGCTAATCCCTGCTGCAGACCAGGGCCTGTTCTCATTAGTTTTCCCCGATCAAATTAGATTGCCAGACGACAGATCCTATTAAAGGAGGGGAGACCTCCAGCGTGCGTGTCCTGCTGGTCCTGGGATGCTGGCCATTGCCGCCTCCCGGAAGGGAGGAGGAGGCTGTGGGTGGTGTGGGTCACAGGTGGGAGGATGCCTTTGCCCTTGTCCTGGGATCGGAGCAGGGACTCTCCCTCGAGGACACGTGCCTCGGACCCTGCCTGGCACCGTAGCAGAGCCCCGTGTCCTTCAGAGAGCTGCCATCGCTTGCAGGTGCATCATTCCCCATGTCCCTCGCATAAAGCATCCTCCCCAAGCCCGCACCGAGCTGGCTCCTGGCCTGTATTAATTTAATTTCATTTTTAACTCTCCCTCCTCACACGCAGGGCGGCCCCAGCTGCGAGCTTTGGCACAAGGTTTGTGTGCTGTGTGCTCGGAATAGCAGATTATGCTGGCCTTAATCCGGCTGCGCAGTCGGGGACCCGGCGTGGGGTTTCGACCGGAGAGGTGGAATGGGATCGGGGCTTCCTTGCGGAATATTTCCTAGCAGAGATGATTGATCGGACTATTGGTGACCTGCTATTGATCAGCCTTATGTGGCTTTGAGACGGTCGGGACTCAGCCTGCCCGTAATCCAGCAGGACTTCCCTCATCCTGCCGTGAGAGCAGTTGCCAAGAAAAAGGTGTCTGTGGGGCCCAGGGGGGGGACCCAACTGGTTCTGTTGACAAGACCTATTGTCCAGGGGGAACGGTCTCGGGCGTGAGGGACCCCCTGTCCCAGTGAACCAACTCCACGTTGTGGCCGTACAGGTGCAGAGGGTCTGGGATCAGCGGGGTTTGGATGTGAATTTCTGGAACCTGATCCCTTCTGCTTTGAAACTGTCACTTCATCCCGGTGCCGGGGATGAGACGTGTTTTACGGTGCTGGTGTTTTTCCTTCTTGAGAGAAGAGGCAGTGCCAGGGTGGGACAGAGTTCCCAGGAAGCATCATTAACAGCAGTCTCCCTGCCCTGCTCAGTGATTCCTTGCGGAGCTCCCTCTACCAGGAGGATTCCCACTGGTACATTTGGGGTGTCACTTTGTCATCTCTGTGCTACAAAGCCGAGTTGGGTTTGGCTATGGGAATATTCCCATCGGAGCCTCCTGGGGCGCTGCACTGATGCCCCAGGGCATGGTGACGTGGGGTGGCCCTGGCTTGGTGGCACCCAGAGCTGGGCTTTGCCTCCGGGCTGGGTCGGTGCCACCTCAGGGCTGCCCACAGGAGCCACATCCACCCCGGTGTGTGGGGCCAAGCAGATGGGCACAGGTTGCTGCTGGGGATTCGCAGTGGCGCTTGCTCCGGCTCACCGGAACGCCGGTGCTCTGGGTAGCTCCGTGTAGGAATAAATGTTTCAGTTGCACCATAAATAATGGAGCAAGTAAAGATGTTGTGTAAGTGGTGCTCTGGGCTTTGCCGGAAGGTGTGTAGTTTGTTGTGGGGGCTTTTTGTTTTGTTGGGTTGTGGGGTTTTTTTTGTGCTTGTGTTTTACCTTTTCCCTCCTTTTTTTTTTTTTTCTGTTGAGTCCAACACGGAAAGCGTCACACGGGGGACGTGAGGGAAGGCAGCCGTGCCGCAAGGAGAGAACTACATTAAACTGTTGAAACTAAGTAAATTAATTCTTGTTGGTGTACTTTGCAGTTCTGCGAAACCGGCAGCGATGATGCTTCCCCGTGGACAGGAGTGGCCTTCCAGAAGCACGGGGGAAGATGTGGTTTGGCTTGTAGCAAGGGGCTTTTGCATCACCTGCATCCAGAGAGAGGAGGAGCCCAGGCAGGTCCTGGCCACTGGAGCCGGGTGAGCCCAGACGTGGAGGGCAGCCTTGCCTCTGGGCTCTGGTCTCCTCTGATGAGGTGCATCTAGGGGAGGCAGGGGCATAGGGGCTAAAAGCTGGGCTGCTGCCCCAAGCCTGCTCCAGAGCCTGCCCTGCTCTCTTGCTTGGCACAGTTGGCATCCCAGGGCGGTGATTCCTGCGCTTGTGTCCGTGAAGGGTGGTGGAGGTGGTCCGGGGTGCTGTGCTGATGACCCTCGGCAGCGCTGCACTTTGCGTTCCTGCTGGGAGAGGGTGTTTGAGCGATGAGAGCTTTTGTGGTTTAGCTGATACTCCTCTCTGTAAGTCCTGGGGTTTCTGTGCTCCACTTTGATGCTACTGCATCCTGGTTTCTGATGGCCATCAAGCCAAGGTCAGCCTTCGCCGTAAATGGTGCCAAACCCCGCGAGTCCCTAGGCAGTCTGTCTGTGTGCTCCTCTGGAGATGAGAGCTTTGCGGAGCTCCCCGGGAGGGGCTGTCCAGCCTGTTCTGGCTGTGCCCCAGGGAGCGTGTGGATGCTTCCAGCCCCTTTCCTGCAGGAGGTCCCCTCTTGCTCTGCAGAGCTTCCCCGTGCTTGTTGTGTCAGTGGTCGTGGAGTGCCTGGGAGGGTTGGAGAGGCTGGTGGGGCGGCGTGGGGTCACCCCGTGATGGCTGGAGTGGCTGGGCTCCCTGGGGAGAGGTGCCTGGGCGCAGGGGATGGCCACAGACCACAGGGGGTATCGGCTTTGCTTTCTGGAAGCATTAAAACTGTGAAACTGATTTTTAATTGTGGGGTTTAAGGAAGGAGGGAAGGGAGCAGCACTGGAGCTTGTGAGCCCGTGGGTTGTGTTCAGGTCAAGGTTTCAAAGCTGCCTCCACAAGCTGGCACGTGTGAGACCCAGACCCCAGCTGTCGCAGTGCCCACATGTCGCTCCCGGTCCCGGTCTCTGCCTGGGCTGGGCTGCGGCTGCGCACATCGTGCCCAGCATGGTTGGCTCCTGGTCCCAGGAAAGGGCCTCTGAGTGTGACTGGAATATATGCACTTAAAAGTAATTACCCCCAAGAACCAGATGTTGTGTGATTGTGGCTGGTGATGAAAACCAGAGAGCCCAGCTGTGGGCTCGCGTGTTGAGAGCAGGGTGGGGGGAGTGAGCATGCGAGGCGGGGGCTGCTGGGGAGGGGGCAGCCCCTGATGGTCTGCAGGAGTCCGAGGAAGGTGGGGGGGACTTCATTTGTTGTGCCCAAAGGGAAAGCACCCAGCCTGTGGAGCAGGAGGTGGCTGGGGGTGAAGGATGCTCAGAGTGGTCGGGAGGAACCATGAGTTTCAGAGGCACTCCCATCACTCCTTCCCCTCCTCTTCCTCCTCCTGGGGCAGGGAGCAGGCTGTCCTCCCCTCTTCTGAGGGCGAGGGGCTTTGCAGAACACCCAGCACCTGGTGTTCAGTGGGGGAGTGGATTAGGAAGGAGCTTTACTTCCCTCCCAGATGAGGGCTTTTAAGCG
>NW_010144123.1:5636-8903 GCF_000699245.1 Pterocles gutturalis
GAGAATAAGCCAAATGTTCAGCCAGCTGGCCAGACCCTGGCTGGGGTGGGCTTTGTCTGGAGGTGTTGCAAACGAGACCTTAATTGCTTTATCTGGACACATGACTTCTAATTTTATGGAGGAGTGAAGAGCATTGCCCCACACCAGGGGCCAAGATGGGTGCACCCCTGGCTCCTGGGTGGGATGTGAAGGGTGTGGAGGTGGCAGCGTTCCCTCTGCCCTTCCCTCCCTGGGTCCGCTCCAAAGAGGAGGGGAAGCACCAAGGAGACTTTTCCTGTGAGTTGCAGAAAGCATGAATATTTCACAGGCCTGGCAGGAGTGGATGGATGTGGATATAATTTTGCTTGACAAGCGCCACGCATCCCCCGGCGCTGTGCCGGGCTTTTCCCAGTGCTGGGGCTGCACGCTGGAGGTGCTGGGGTTGTCTGGGGGTTCCCATCCAGCGCAGGGAAGGGGTTTGGCTGTGCAGGATGAGTGCCTGAAATTCCCACTGGGACCTTGGGGGCTCTGCAGCCATCTCCCTGGGCGCATGGCTCCTGCCTGCCTTGCCGTGCCGGGTCAGGTACTGGCCACAGCAGAAAAGGCTGGGGGGCTCGTCAGCCGGAGACGGCCGCAGCCCCGGCGTGGGTCTGGCCTCCATCACTTCCTGTAGGAAATCACTTCACTTACCCAGATGCAAGCGTACAGCCGCGCTGCCTGCGGGCTGCCCTCCTCTCCCCCACGAAGCCCCAGTCTCTTACGCAAATCGCTTTTCACGCTTCCTTAATTGAAACTGTCAGATGGGCTTTACCTTTTTTTTTTTTTTTTTTTTTGCAGCGATACAGACGTATTAATTCCACCATGGATATCCCGGCAGCTAGGAGAGATCAATAAAATGAGGTTGCATCTCTGACATATATATTACAGGAGCGGCACCAACAATATTTCATTGGGAAAGCCGAGCCAAACATGTGCGTGCAGAGCCCCGTAGAGCGCGTTTGGCCGTGTAAAAGTCAGAGTTATTGACTGGCTCTAGTGACACTGTTTTTCCGAGCCCTGTTGCAGCCAGCATGGCATGGGAAGGGGGTGAGGAGCGGCTCCCCACCCCCTTTGCTCCTGTCCTCTGCACAGCTCCCCTGTCCCCCAGCCAGGAATTGGCACAGGTTATTTTTTGGTGCGCTCAGAGCTCAGGTCAGCCTGGGCTTGAATGCGTTGGGGCAGGTGCCGGTGGGCTCCTGCCGCTTCCCGCCCCCCCCCCCCCTCCCTCCAGACATCGCCGCAGCAGGGATTTGAGCTTTGATTATTTTCAAATACCGGGTGGTGTAAAATTTGATTTGAGGAAACATTTTTCTCCCACATGCTGTAGGATTTGAGGGCGTGTAATCCCTCCTAAATCGCCTGGACGAGGTTTGTATTGCAATGCCAGTATCAGCGCTAACAAAAGGGGATTAGACGGGAAAATTCTGCGTGAAAACCTGCCGCTCTTTGAGGGCTTTTAGTACAAAGAAGATAAGATAGGTAGAGCAGAGCCATTTTTAACCCAGTTTTTAATGCACTCAGTGCCTCTCCTTTCCGAGGCAAAGGAGAGGGGAGATGGCATTAATTTTAACCCTTTCTCTTCCTCTGAGGTGCAGGCTGGTGCTCTCCTGCAGGAGCCAGTGGTGTGAGGCAGTGCTCAGAGAGGTGCTGGGCAGAAAAGGCTCCTGGGGGGGTGCCTGTAACCGCTGCCCAGCCTGGGAGCAGCACACATTCCCGCCTCACTGTCTGAAGCCGGGCACTGTGGCCATGTGTCCCAGGGTGAGCTGTCCCACTGGGCATGGATGGCTGTCCTGCCATCCTGCTGCCTGTCAGATCACCATCAGTCAGGAGGCAGCATCGTGACGGAGACAGCTGTCAACCTGTGCGGGCGCATCGCTGCCTGCAAATCTATTACCGGAGCTCAGCAAGTGCCAAGGCACATCAGGCCAGGGGAAGAGATGCTCCGGGGGGAGATGAAAGGATCCCTTCAGTGGAACTCATGTGGAATAAGCTTTCCATAGGAGATATTTCCTCCTAATCCTCCTTAGCGCTCAGCAGATGCCTTGAAGCATCAGGGGTTTATATGCCTTTTAAAAATTCATTCTCTCTGCTATAATAGCAGGTGTGTGTGTTATCAGCTGCCGTGCCCAGGCCCCTTGGATGCAGGGCAGCACTCTCGGACCCGGTGAGCATCCTGCTGCAGCAAGTTCCTCGAGTTGCCTGCACACCAGGCGAGAGCAGCCTTCCTCTTCAGTTGATTTTAAATACACCTCCCTGTTAGGGTGGTGGGGTGAGTCAGGTCACCCCGACTGGGGGGTTTTGATGGTGAGTCTATCAGGGACAAGTGGAAAGGTGCTGTGGGCACCAGCACCGAGCGCTGGCTTGTGGGATGGGAAAACACCCGGACTGCTGCCTTACCTCCACCCATCTGCCCTGGTCATTGCAGCTGGACTTACAACACAATATTCCACTTATCTGGCCAAAGGCTACACGTTTGTTATTACAACTGGTTATCACTAAAACCCGTCTGATACCCAGATTTACAGCGTGGCTGGAAGGCCAGGCGGTCTCCAGCCCCAAGCAGCTTGGATGTGCTGCTTCCACACTCTTGCAGCCAGGGCTGTGTTTCTGTGGGTGTTTGGCCAAAAGGCGAATGCTTCACCTTCTCGTAACAACCGTGAAACGGCTCGGGAGCTACCCACTGCCTCCTGGCTCTGCCTTGGCTTTGAGCTGCCCCAGCACCGCTGCAACGCAGGGATACGGCTCCCCGGGACAGCAGAGCGGGCGCTGGACGGTGGCTCTCACAAAAGTGTTTTACTGCCATGGTTTATGGTCCCGAACAGGGCGAGGACAGTGAAGGTGCAAGAGCTGCCGGGTGCCAGGTCTCTATTCCACCATCTGCGTGTGAGAGGCGGTGGATGCCTGTGCGCTCAGCCCCGTGGCGGGATGCGATCCTGCAGATGTTCTTGCTCACAGGCTGGGCTTGGTAACGAGTGCTGCGTCGAGAGAACCATCATCAATCTGCTGCATATTAATAGTCACCAGCAGGTCGGACTCTTGGAGAGGATGTTTTCTGAGCAACTGAAGGGAGAGCTTGCCTACTGTTGATGGGGCTGTGCCCTTCTTGGCTGCTGGAACATCTCACCGGCTCTGGGAGACGTGCTGTAGCCCCAGAGGCTGCTCCCTGTGCTGTGGGTGCCTGGGCAGGGGTGAATCTGCTCAGCACCTCTCGCTCACACCCAGCGTGTGCTGGGACCGTAAAGAAGAGTG
>NW_010144123.1:8953-25174 GCF_000699245.1 Pterocles gutturalis
GCAGAGAGGCGGCTTCTGCAGCACAGCGCGCTCGTGCTCTGCGTAAATGGGGTGGGAGGAAGAGAGGAGCCCCTGCGCCTCCTCGTCTTTGCAACAGCTCGATGGCTGCATGATAAACAACTTGACAAAGTGCTAAAATCCTGAAGGCGGGGCTGGCAGGAGAAGAAGGAAGGGAGGTCATAATTGCACGGGAAAATAATGAACTGCGCTCTTCTTGGAATATGCAGCGGCCTAACAAGAATCAGAAAATTAATTATCTTCTGTAATTAGTGTAATGACCTATGCTATTAGAGGTTATTTACGGCAGGAATAAAAAACTATAAATGTCAGGCTGTGCCGCTGGAATACAAAGGCTGGAGCAAGCCCTGCGCTGGGCACAGCAAGGGTCCGGAGGCAGCGCAGGGTGCTGGCCACCTCTGCTCAGCACCCTGGGCTCCTGGGTCACCCCTCCGTCTGTGCTAGGGTGCTGCCAATGTCCAGGTCTCTGCCATGACCCTGAAGGAGCCGCTTTCCCCGGAGCTCCCTGTGCCAGCGCTGGAGAGGCCCTTTCCCTCCCGACATGCACACCGGCTGCGCTCGCATGGCTTAGAATGGAGGCACGAGCCTGCTCTTGTTCCGCAGCCTGGGGCTGGGCAGTCCCAAGCAGCTCTGGTTTCCAGCATGCTGCTGGGCAGGGAGGTGCAGCACCCCGCGGGCAGTGGGGCTGGCGGGAGGTCTGTGCTCAGCGTGCCGGACAGCAGCACACCAGTGTGGATGTGCATGAGGGGAGTTTGGGGTTAGTTCTCAAAAGTACCAGCAAGCTCTGGTTATCCCTTCTTGTTCCTCTGATCCTGTTGCTGCTCTCACACATGCCAGCCAGGCTCCTGGCCCGGCTGCTGCGTTGGAGGGGTCCCATGGGGAAGATGGCATCACCCTGCTGTCGTGGAGCAGATGGGCGCTGGGGCTGAGCCCTTGGTGCCGACAAGGAAGGGCAGGATGGGGAAAAGTTCTCCACGTGGCACGGGTAACCTGAGAATTCTTGACATTTGAGTGCGAAGGATCATGGCTCTTGCATTATTAAAGACGCAGTAATAAAATGCCTTACCTGTCACTGAGAACCTACATCAATAATTTAGTTTGGCACCTGGTGATTAAAATGAAATAAGCACTGGCCCAACTCCCTTCCCGGGAACGGCCCCGGTGCTGCAGCGGCTGTGTCCACAGCGAGACCCGATGCAATGCCATCCCCAGTTCCTGGTCCTTGCGGCTGACATCCCTCGGGTTAGCCGAGCCCAGCGTGTCCTGTGCGGTGCCCAAGCACTGAACGGGGATGGGTGGCTGCTGCTGCAATATCTGAATGTCTGATGTAACCTCATTGCAGAAACAGAACAGAGCGGGGCTCTTGAAACTGAGAGTGTATTCCTTCCAACAGACCCTTAATGTAATTTGAATGTACAATCGAGGGTTTTTATAGCTTAATATTCCAGTGTTTGTGGTGCATCCTGGAATTTAAGTGTCTTAAACGTAATTATTGTTAATTGCTCACACGATTCTATGAACTCATCCAATTAAAAAAAAGTTATTAACTTTATAAAATATCGCAGGCATCCCACAGTGCAATACATTTGCAGGAAATGACAGCTCGAGCAGGCAGAGCTGAAATGCAACGAGGTAAATTGGTGGCACCTCGTATTCCTCCCTCTCCTCTTCTCTCTCCTTGGAAGGCTTTGGAAATGCATTGCCCCCTTAGCTTGGGAGACCCTGCATGCTGCACAGTTGCAGCCGGCCAGGGATGATGGTTATCATTTTACAGTCTAGCACTAGAATTTATAACCAGGGATTTATTGTCCCCTGATTGCTCTGTGCTGCCGTTTAACTCATGCCCTGGAAGAGTTATTTAATGCACAGAGAGTAGAGTTGTGCCAGTGCTGCGTTACGCACATCCATCTTCTCCAGCCTCCTCCTCTTCTTTTCCTTATGGGATTAAAATCCTGGGTGCCACTTAGCGTGGGTACAAACCCTGCCGGGCATGGTAGGATTTTGGTTGGAGACGCCAGGCTTTGGAAGGATCGGCCATTTCCCTTCCCAGGTCCCTGCTGGGCAGGACCTGCCCTCTCACCTGCCTTCTGGCCCGGATTTAATGGTGTCTTTTCCTCTTTCTGTCTTACTGCTTTTCCAGCAGAAAAACAAAAGATCTGTAGGAAGGAGAAGGGATGGGGAGAAAGGAAACTTTCTCGCAAATGAAGACAAAATTGAATTCAGTTCGTGACCGAAATGAGGAAATTCCACAAAAGCTTCATTTGGCGAAGAAGTATTTCCTATGGGATAGCTTCTAGTCAAAAGCCTTGGTAGGAAGTTGTTAGAGAGAGATGCCTTCTCTGAAGCTGTTTGTGATGTTTGCCTTCTCTGTGTCTTTTTGCATCCCTCCCTGGGATCGCTTTCCCCCGTGCAGCGGTCCCAGCCGGCTGGGGCAGGAGCAGCAGCCACTGTCCAGGGTGCTTGAGCAGCTGACGTGAGAATCGGTGGCAATTAATCTGTCCCTTAAACAGCAGGATTTTGCAGGTAGATCTTCCGTCTGAAGTAGCTGGGACAGTAACAGGCTGACGGAGAGCACGCATGAAGTGGCATTTGTCAATTAATGAGGCATTATAAATTATATCCACTCTTTTCTCTTCCATTTCTTGCCACCCCCCTCCTGTTGCTGGCAGGGAGAGGGGACAGTGAGGTCCTGGGGTCTCCGGCTGAGTGCCTGCCTTGGCCCGGAGTATGGGCACAGCCCCGTCAGGTGGCTCAGGAGGGTAGAAATGCAGACAGCTCCCCCTCCCCACTGGGAAACTTGATGTAACAAGTATTGATCTCTCTATTACCTCTGTGAAGGGCAGCTTCATTTTTCAAGCAAAACAAGCTTTGTATCTGAAATATAGAAATTGATTCTGAAGCGGGGGCTGCTGGCGGGGAGGGGGCGGATAGTGATGGGTAGCATGAGGCTGAGCTGCAGAATGAGACAAGTTCTTCCCAAGTCAGGAGATGGGAAACTTGATGTAACAAGTATTGATCTCTCTATTACCTCTGTGAAGGGCAGCTTCATTTTTCAAGCAAAACAAGCTTTGTATCTGAAATATAGAAATTGATTCTGAAGCGGGGGCTGCTGGCGGGGAGGGGGCGGATAGTGATGGGTAGCATGAGGCTGAGCTGCAGAATGAGACAAGTTCTTCCCAAGTCAGGAGAAGCATCGGGCTTGTCTGATCGTATTACCTGCAATCCAGCACGGAAATCATAGTGTTTGAAAGTCAGCAGATAAACTGTGCTGAAGGTCCTTGCCTTTCCCTGTGGAAGCGGTTGATCCTCCTGTGTAGCCCTGGCTGCGAGGGGAAGGTGGGGGCTGGTGGGGAGGGGATGGGTTTGGGAAGGGACCCATCCCTGGCAGGGAGGGGTGGAGCGGCTCCTGTCCAGGAGCTCCCTGCTTTCTGGTCATGACAGTGGTGTGTTGCGTTGTAGCACAGCACTGGGAGCTGGGAGTGACCGGGAGAGAGTTGGGGAGCAGCCGGGGCTCAGGCACCGTGGGGTGCGCACCCACACCAGCCCTGCCAGGGGCTGGGAGCCCAGCTAGGCACTCAGCTTCGTTTTGGGGTTGTTACAGTCTTGCTTAATTGGCTCTTGGGCTCCCATGCAAGGCGTCCGGTGCATCTTAATGAGGGAGCCTCAAAGGCCGCCTTTTTTCCCTGGGACTAGAAGGAGGTGGTGTTTAATATTCATGTGTACAACAAGGGAGTTAGATTCCCTGCTGGCAATGAGTTGTGATGGGATCTGGGCTCCTAAATCACCTGTGCATCGCAGTGCTGCCTCTTCCCGAAGCAGGCTGGGTGGGAGGCGGCCGCCTCTCCGGGGTGGTGATGATGAGGTCTCCTTTGGTGAGCCAGTGCCTCACTCAGCACAGACCGAGGGGTTTCCAGGTCAGCGCTGGCACGGGAAAGTGTTTTTCCGCCCCACTCGTGGTCGGGATCTGGAGTCTCTTGCCACAAGCAGTCACAGAGGCTGAGTTCTTAGCGCAAAGCAGTTGGATGTTGACATGAGAGGGAGCAGTGTCTGCCGTACATTCTGACAGAGCTGTGAAAGCAGTGGCTGCAGGCAGGGCTTGGGCTGATCTTTGGCCATTTGGGCTAGTCCACACCTGCCTACTCTGGGACTTCTTGTGCTTTCGTGCCTAGTGTCAGGTGCTGGACAAGGGGAGAGGCAAGAGGTGTTGGAGAGGTTGGGTGCTAGCACTGCCCAAAATGAAGACAGCTATGGATATCATCAGCTACGTGTTTGCTAAGGGAGGGGTGGGGAGCTGGAGCTGCCCAGCCGTGTCCCACTGGTGCTCTGGAGGCTGCCAGCCATAAGCCCTGCCATGCTCCCTGGCAGCCCTTCCCTCGGCAAAGGAGGGCACCGCTGCCTCCCCGCACCCGGCATCAGCTGGCCTGGGCAAGGAGGCGTTTGTGATCCCTGCGTGTTGGGAGGAGACAGAAAACGGCCATGGGGAATGGAGCTTTCCTGGGGCTTCTGCTTTCCATCTGCTCCCCTGAGTTTACTGCTCTGGCTGTCTTGCCGGGCTCAGGGAAGACGGGAGGGAGGAGGCGCTGAGCCTGTGCCTGTGTCGGGGAGGACCGCTGGGCATCTCCTGCTTGGCTGGACTGTGCATGTACAGCAAAACGGTGGCTCCTGGAGCCCTTTCCAGGGGATAATTCTGTTGAGCAAATGCCAGCTGTGCAGAGGGGACCAGTCCAATGTCATCTGCCCGCACTGCCCATCTGCACTGCGAAAACCCCTTGCTTTCATCCCGTCCCCTGATCATCCCTGTACCAACCTTCGCAGCCCAGAGCAGAATACTTGCACCTGCCTTGTTAGAGAATCCAACTCTTGTTTATGGAGAAGATCCTTTCCCTGTTTCCCTTTTCTCTGCTCCCTCCCTCCCCCCTGCTTTGTCTCATTGTCATTTTAGCCTAGATTAAAGAAAATAGGGTGCAGCGCTGTGCGCATGTTCCGAGCGGTGTCTTTTCACAGTGCTGTACTGATGCCAAGCAATAATGACAGGTTCAAGCTTTTCTGCATCACAAATGAACTGCATGCAAATGGCTAGTCTTGAACGGAGAATAATTGTCAGCACGGAGAGTCCTGTCTCCGCCGATCCGGCTCCACCTTGCTTCAGAGGGGAGAAGGCTTCAAACGGTTAACGGGAGCGGAGCCGTGGAGATAGCGGGGGAGCTGCCGTTTCCACTCTGCTAGAGCCTAACCTGTTAGTGCAGAGCTGTGTGAAGAATGTCAGGGATTTGTTCCAAGCGTTATCGAGATGTGCCTTTACATCTGTAAATCCTTTTACGCATCGCAGCTCAGCCGTGAGGCTTCCCCATGTGACGGGCAGCGCTCGCTCCTGGCCCGAGCCAGACCGGCAGCAGCGCCCGGGCAGGGGCAGCCACTGACATTGGACATGGTGGGGCTTTGGGGGCCCCCCACACACCTTCTGCTTTGGGGTGAAGCGCCCATGAAGTGTTGCAGCTTTTTACATCACTCTGGCTGTGGATTGGCCATGACCTGCTTGTTCTCATGAACCATTGCTCTCTCTAAGCTACTTTGATGTTTTTGGTATTGCTTGTTAGCATTGTACCAAACATGGCACGCATTGATTATTTTTAGTTGGGATCACGTCCGTGAGAAGCCAGGGGTGAGAGGCACGCAGCTGGTTTTAGCTGACCCTTGGGGAGCTTTCCCAGCTTATATCAGCTGAGGATTTGACTTAGTGCTACTTGGTTTTCTAACAAAATATTACCAGCAGAACTGGATTTAGCAAATGATTGTGACAATCTCCAGCAGCATCAGAAAAACATGCTCTATCATTCACTGTGATGTGTGCTGATGAGGGGAAAAAAAGGCTTGTTCATCCATCAGCAGTTCAGTGACGCTGTCTCTAGGTGAGCAATTTGCCAGCGTTACCTGGTGTCACTCATTAGACACAAGATGTAACAGTCTCATTTACTCTTTGGGCTTCCTGCCATTTCGTTACTTTTGCATTTGACTTTGCATGTGAAACTCCAGATAGTTCTCAGCCTCTGCTGAAGTCTGCTTTCAAATTCTTGCTCATTAAGCCCAGTCACAGTGTGTGGGCTACACGCACAGGAGAGGGGTTTGGAAGGCAGAGAACTGCCCTGGTGCCTGTTGCCATTAGTCTTTGCGCAGCAGCGTGTGTGTGTTTCAAAGGCAGAGAAGAAAGAAATCTCTTCCTTCCCATCACTAGGTCTTCACTCTCCCAAACACCTTGGTTTTGGCTGCATTTTAGCTGTATTTTTTATAGATTTGTGGACTTATAACTTTTTGATACATCTACATTTGATGCTCTTAGTGGATTTAGGGTTTTTTACTGAAATGTAACCTGGGTATTTCCCTTTGCTGCTTGTCTCTGCCTCGGTATTTATGTGGTTTTAGTGGCTTCTCTGGCTGGACATGACAGGTGTGAGAGTGGGGCAGGGGGAAGGTGAAGCTGTGGGTGCTGCCGGCTCATGTTGCTCCCCTGCACACAGGGATGGCAGCGTTGCTGCCATTCCCTGAGCTCCCAAAATTTCCTGCAGCTAACCCAGATGTCAGGGCTTGCAGCTATCCAGGGCCTGTTTTGCAGCCATGGGCAATACTCGCGTGGCTGTCACAGTAGAACTCGTTGACGTCCGTCTCTTTGCACCCTGTTTCTGTGGGCAGGAATGGTCCTCTTTGTTTTGAAGAGAGTCCCTCCTATTCGTCTGTCCCTTACTGCGTCATCTAAACTGCATCCTATCCTTGCTGATTTACACGCACTGGCTTAGGATGAATTTCAAGCTTGACACAGGCAAAGGACCAAGTAATTTGAGTAACATTAAATTGAACTGTAGGATGTATAAGCAATGACTTGGGAATGATTCTGCAAGATGCAGACTAGGAGGCTGGCATGCAGGAGTGCTTGGTTTTGTGCTGAGACAAAAAAGCCTGCTAGAAGCAGTCTTCATATCTTTACACCATTGCTCTAGTTGTCACTGCAGCTGAGCTTTTCAGGAGGGAGGGAGTGAGGAAGAGTCATCTATGGCCTGATGGGGGAGAAGATGGTAATCCCTAGGATGTCTCGAGCACATGGCACTGGAAAATTAGTGTTGGTCTCAGGTGCTGTAGAAGGGGCTGATTTCTCTACCCTGAGCAACAGGAAAGCTCGTGGTGTTCAATGTGGTATAGAGCTTGTACTAATCACAGTGGAGGGACTGGTGTTGAAATGCGCATTACAGTGATAATTCTGCAAATTCCAGAGCATTAGTGTTATTAAAATGTCAGGCTCATATCTTCCTCAGCATTAAAACTCTTAATGCACTTTATCCTTTCAAACTCATGGTGCTTCAAGTTAAAGCGTGAGAAAAAAGTGGTTACAGAGCAGAGGATTAACAAGAAAGAAAAGCGGGATGCTCTGTTGCAAGGCTGCTGTGCAAATAGCTTCCTTGAGTACTTGTGCCTTTCAGTCAGGTTAAACTCCAGCAAGACGTGTTCATTTTTGTGACGATTGTCTGAAACTTGCTTACATCACCCAAAGGGAATGTTAGCAGCTGTGCTGAGCTTTTAATGTTGTTGGAAAAGAGCTGCTATGGTTGGCTTTGGCCAATAATCCCAGGTGTGGGCACAAACACATCCTGCCCCACAGCCAAGGGTCGGAGGAAAGGTCTTCTGTACCTGCAGGTGCAAAGCTGGCCTGGGGCTCGAGACTGTTGGTAGACTTTTGTGTATATCCAGGTGATATCTCAGGGGAGAAACTGTTCAGGGAAATGAAAACTATATCCATCGTGTCTCCTCACATCTGTGGTGCACGTGCTGGGTGGGTGTACCGCTTCTTCAGGCCATCTTGGATGGCACTTTCTACTCCTCAGAGCTTCCCAGGGAGGTTACTATGTCTGTAGGTGGAAATACGTGCTGGCAGCTGAAAGGTTTTTGCAGGGAAGAAGAGATGAACAGCTGAAATCTTTCTCTGCCATGTTGGCACGGTGAGAGCTCCCCGAGCAGAAAAAAACCTCTGTGATCTCTTGACCATAAAATACCCAGTCCCTTCCCCTGTGTGCATCAGTGGGTAAATAAGCCAAACCCACATCTTCAAAGGGATGTGGAGCGGGTGGGGTCCCGCGGGAGGTGATGGGGGGGGTCAGGCGGGGCCGGAGCGCTGTCCGCGGTGCTGACCGGCCCGGCCGTACCCAGGCGCTGTCCACGGTGCTGAGCAGCCGCGGGATCGCAGGCTTCGTAGCTGGGTGGTGGCACTTTGGTGTTGGCAACAGGACCTGCCCATGCTGAGGTGACCGGGTTACGTTGTTACTTGTGACACCACAAAGTGTAATTGTGCTGCGTGTCCAGCTCTCCTTGCAGAACGGGCGGCTCTCCGCTATGCACCGCGACCTTTGTGCCTCCTGCCTTCCCCCTGACTGCTGGGGGATGGCAGCTGGTCTGCTGAGCGAGCCTGGGCGATGCTAGGTGACATGGTTTCCAGTTTATGCCCTTTCTCATTTTTATCTTTATTGCCTTTAAAGCCATTCACCCAGAAACCCTCAGTTTGCTACGTGTCCTGAGCATGGGACTGGCCTTTCTTATGCCATCAGTACGTGCTCTTTGCACTAGCTGACTATTTTTCCACAATGGAGTGGGCTCTTCTTAAATATAACTCGTTTCCTGCACAGTGCTGCTTTCAGTGCCTCTCCTCATATGGCAGCAGAGAGGAATCCAGTCCCCAGGCAGTGAATTAGGAGGTGGTAGCTGCTCATTTTTCATCTCTGTGATAAAAAATCTAATGCAATCATCAAAAAATAAAGCTGCGTTTTTCATGTCTTCGCCATTAGGAATGTCTCTTGCTACTGCTCTCTTTTCCCTCCTACCCCCAATTTATTGAGGTCTCAGCAGTGTTTAAAATCTCGTGGAAATTTGCTTTTGGATGCCAGTGAAGGGGTGGGAGTTTGAGTAATCTCTAGGGCCATAACATTCCAGAAGCGTTGTGTTCCCTTAATAAATAAGAACACTTTTTATTTGGAAACATAAACGTTATTTTTCCAAAGGCATCATCCCGAATGGGGCTATTCTTTCTTGTCCTTTAGCTTACGATATTACAACGCTTAGGAGATGTTCTCCTGGTTTAGCAGCCATAACCTTACATTTATTGCATGTGTAGCCACAGCAGCCCCCTCAGATAATTTTGTTTAGGACTGTGAAATTTGCCTTCAAAACTGAAATTGAATCCATTCTCTGCTTTCAGCAGCATGATGGGTTTCTGCATGTCTCTCTTTCCCAAGGATGTTTG
Organism: Pterocles gutturalis; assembly: GCF_000699245.1. NCBI lineage: Eukaryota > Metazoa > Chordata > Aves > Pterocliformes > Pteroclidae > Pterocles > Pterocles gutturalis. Next base: position 18,252 of record NW_010144123.1, read on the forward strand.
CAGTTATTGGTGCTGAGTGTGGCTATTTATCGCAGACAGTACAGAACAAAGAAGAATTTATTAATAAGTCTCCTGTTCCCATCTGCTTTCCCGAGGAACCTGAAGGATACTATTTTCTACATGGTTTTGCTCCTGTCCAGTCAGATCAAATGCTTGCTGAGGAAAAGGGCTTGCTCCGTAACGTATGGCTGGGTTAGTTTCAGTGCATCGGGAAGGCTGGGTGGGTTATTGGCTAGCAACAAATAGGGGAAATAATGCAGAGTCCCATGAGACTGACACCAAGATGTGATCCAGAGCCGCGGGCCAGTGTGCTGGCTTGCTGGTCCCAAGCAGCACCAGGACTCTCGGGGATTGCTCTGCTTAGCTTTTTGCACAGCTTAGTTTGCATCAAACGAGGATGATATCCACAGGCAGGAGTTCTGCTCTGTGTCCTTCCAGCTGGCAAGAGCGATCTGGGGGATAAGCAGCAGGTACCGGATGCCTTTGGTCCTTCTCTTGACTCGCTTACAATCAGATCCTGCAAGCACCCGCGGTGGGAGCCTGGGAACTGTGTTTGCCCATCCCTTACCCTCCTCTTGGCCTTCCTGGGAGTTGGGCTTGGCAGCAGTCCAGGCAGAGGGGGAGAGGATGTTTTTGTGGGAGCTCCTCTCTGGAAAATAAGTGAGAGTCACTAGTGTGGGGACACTGTGATTCTCATTGCTCTTGAGAGAGGGAAGGTGCCTAGGGAAGTTTTGGTGGTTTTTCTTTTTTCCCTGTTGTGCCTACTTGTGCACTAATTAAAGGTCAGTCGCCATTTGTGTTCACAGCATTTCTCTCCCTCCCTGGGCGGTTGCATCGGCAGAGGGTTGTTTTCCATTTGACCAAGCCTTGACTGCAGCGGTTGCCCCGAGGTGGAAGTACTCACTCACACCTTTGGAGATTCAGCGGAGGCCATCGTGTCTCAGCCCATATCACTGTCAACATCTGCAGGAGGGAGCAAGAGAGCCCCTCTCCTGCTGCTCCCGCTCTCCAGCCCCACAAGATGAGTCTTAGGCATTTATAGGTTTTTCTCCATGGATACATACACGGGCACGTTGGTAAAAATATACACGCGCACAAGTATATTTATCTGTAGTGCAGTGAAAGCAGTGCAGGCTGCGAGCTGATTCCCTCGGGTGAAACGCCATCCTTCCCTCCGAGCGCTTTCAAAGGGGGACTGTGCTGATAATTAGTGCAAATATTTTGAATACAGAACTCATCATGGGCCTTTGTCATGGTGACAGGCAGCGACCTGAGAGGCATTTCTCCTTTCTTAATGTACGCAGAATATGTAATTAAGAGGTGACTAAAAGATTCTTTATCATTCTTTGTTTCCTAATGCGGCAGGCTGTTACGAAATGCTGCCCCCTCCTTCCGTGGCTTTCCGTTCCCCATGACAAATGTGGGGATTGATGTTTGCTCTGCTCTTCAAGTCAGAGATGGTTCCTCTGCTTCCAAGGCGTCATACCTGCCTTCCATTTGGCCCCCATTTTTAGAAGTCAGAAGTGCCAAGGAAAAGGCAGTTGGTCAGTAGGCAACTTGCATGGGAGGGGCTCTGGGTCACCGGGTGCTGGCACCGAGGGGTAGGGGGAAGGCAGCTGAAGGCAATTTGTGGAAATAAGGGCAAAATGCAGGGCAGAGAAGGCAGGACACTTGCAGCAGAGGGGTATAAATACCCATGGCAATATCTCGCCAGCTCCCACCACCCTGAGCTGCACGGTATTCCGGATCTGGGCTGGCCCGGCATTAGCATACGCAGTAAGGCTCTGATACGCTGCGGTAAATGCAGCATGACAGCACCTGAGCGAGTCTACGTGCAGAACAGATGTCTTCTGGCTGGGGCTGGGGCTGTAGCACATCATCATTTCATCAATTATATATCGCTTCCATTGCCATAAGCAGGCGCTCAGAAGCGGGACTGTTAAAGGAGACATGAAAAGATTGGAGAGCAAAAGAGAAACTCGTGAGGAGAGAGCTTAATATTTGGACTTGTTTCTTGTCTTGGAGGTGGCGGAGGGTTGGCTGTCTGCTTCGTTGCTCCTTGACCAGCCACACTGCGCTCTTCACGGCTGTGTCCCCTCGCACCTTGCCGTGGTGGGACCCTCAGTCCTCGCAGCGGTGGGAAGGGGCATGGGCTCCCTCCTTCCCCTCCTGTCCCTCCCCAGGGAACTCGAGTCCATGGGGCCGGATCCTGCTCTGCGATCTCAGGATCACTGAGGGAGCCTGACAGCCTCCCAGTGCTGCCAAGCCCCTTGCTGTTTACTCGCCTGTTTACTTATTTGTTTGTTGAATTGTTCCCACTAGCTGCCTTTACCTGGCACTCCCGCTTCGTTAAAGGGAACGCAGGGCTTTTATTATGACTGTAGAGTGTCGTCTAGTGTTTTCACTGAACGTATAATTTGCCGTGTATGAAAACCATTTCCAGAATTAATTTACCTACTGCAAACAGTTTGTATTAATGAAAATGCATTTTTCATGTGGGTTTGCTGGAAAAGCTGGCTGGAGCTCAAGAGCTCACTTTATCCATCCGGCGTGAGTAGGAGATGGAATTTGTTTAAAAATTAAATAAATAACACACCCACCCCCCATTTTTAATACAATATGGCCCAGCAATAATCTCCGAGGCAGACTGCAAAGGCTGCAGAAAGCTCCATCTGTGGCATTTTAATATGCAGCATTGTCTCCCTTTTTAATATCCCCCCTTCCCCGGCTCGTGTTTGTGTAAGTGAGATGTGAGATGCTGTCATCTTCCCAGGTCACAGTTTGATGCTGGAAATGAACAGAAGAAGAGATGGATGCAGCCGTGGAGCCCTGCCCGTATTAACACGCATATTTTAGAATAATTGAAGCTGAATTTATTTTGCAGCCTCATTTCTCCTCAGCCTTCCCCCACCCCCTCTTCCATAGAGGCAGGGAAAAAATCCTGTGATCCGTCCAGATGGCAGCTGGGCGCTCTCAGCTGAGCAGGACCCCGCTCTGTGTTTCGGAGGCTCCTCCTGGCCGGGGAGGGAACAGGGACTGGAGGTGGGATGCCCGCTGCCACCGTGGCGTTGGGCAGTGTCTGCACCATGCTGGAGGAAGGAGGCTCTTGTGTAGCGACTGTCCTGCTGGTGCCCGGCTACCTTTGGGGTGTCCTCCTCTGGCCTGAGCTGCTAAAGCCCAGCTTTGCAGGTGGCCAGGTCTGACTTCTCAGGGGGGTGGCATCGGGTAATGTGGCCTGGGACAGCATCAATGGAGCTGTGGAACTTTCTGCAGAAATGCGTTAGTCCAAAGGTTGCCTGTGAACTTGAAAATACGGGGGGAAAGGCAGAGTGAGGCTTCTACAGATACTGTAAAATAAGCAGATTTGAAAAATATTGCAAGGCTAGACTACTTTGAAAATTTGCTCCTCTTTTGGGATTGTCTTCACTTACTGCATGCTGCCAAGAAAAATCCCCAAACCAACATCTTTTGTGTAAATAACTGAGAATTAATACAGGTTTGTTGGATTTTTTTAAGAGAATCAAGGAAAGCATTTCAAAAAGTGCCAGTGTGTTCAAGTAGAAGATGGTTTGCACTGACCGCAGTGCTCTGGGCCTTTGTAAGGAGGTTTTGACCAGCTTGGTTTCAAGCCTCAGCGCCGGTCCCCGTGCTGAGCCAGCTGGATGGGGCCCACCCTGCCATGTTGGTTGCACCCTCCGGTTGCGGGGTTTGTCACTGCCTTTTGTCCCTGGGGTGCAGCACCAAGCAGCCCCCAGCACACACAGCTCAGCCCACAAATAATCCTTTGGAGATCAGCGGACATTTCATGTGCTTAAAGTTAAGCCTGTGCTTAAGCACGAGCAGGGGACTGGGGAGCCAGTGGTGGGGAGGGGAGGGAAGGGAGACCCTTGGTGGCCTGGATGCAGCCGGTGCCCTGCACGGTTGATGTGTGGCTCTGAAGGAAGGTGATGAAGGTGCTCCCCCCGTCACCGGTGTTTGGGGAGTGTGGCTCCCTAATTGGGGCCCATTACTGAGCACAGGAATCACCTGCCATGCTGCACCGGTGTTATTGCAGCCTAACCCCACGCGTTGTGTTTATCGCATTCCAGGACTGCTGTCAGCAACGCCACTCTAGGCATAAACTCAATTATATCTCCTTGGGTAGCAGCGGGGAAGTGATTTATTGCTGCCTTTTGTTTCCCTCCTCCCCTCACCTCTCTGTGATTGCGCTCTGGAAGAGACACGCTCCCGTTTGCTGCTACAGATGCTGACACTTGTCTGCAACTTTGCTGGAGTTGTAGGGCTCATGTCTGAAAGTCAGTGTTGGCAGGGACCTGCGTGATGGCCCTGGGGCTCTTGGTAGCCTTGGAGCTTGCTCTCAGTAGCCCTGTCCTTACACATGCCTCCCACCCCCCCGAGCAAGAAGATGACATAGTGTGTTGGGGTGTTTGGGTGAGCAAGGTGGGGGCTTCCAGCCTGTGGTGCTTTTTAATGCTACTTTAGTGGATGGTTTTCTTTTAAAATAATTAGTGTGCAAAGGAAATTATCCCCTGGATGTAACAGCTCAGGAGCAGACGTGGCAGCTCTTCAGTGCCTCTTCAACCCAAAATCCTGAGATTTCCCATCCAGCCCTCTCGAGCCAGCTGGTTTTCCCTTGCTCCTTCCCTGGGCATCTCCTAGCCTGCTCCGGCCTCTGGACACTGGGAAGGCAGATGAAAGCATATCGTAACAAAATTTCATCTAATTTAAAGACTTGGAGCCATGTGGAGTCCGCTCGCTCTCCTGGTAAACTGCCCCAGCATCTCATAACTCGTTGCTAGGAAATTGTATCTTATTTCAAGGCTGAATTTGCCTAAGTTGAGCTTCCAGGCTGGGGACATGGTTCTGCAGCTGTCGGGAGGACACGGGATCTCTCTTCTCCATGTCTGTAGTGACCGAGGCACCGCTCGCAGATGGGCGCAGGGATGGTGCTGCATCCCACATCATCTGACTCATTCTTCCAGCCCTGAATCATTTTGGTGATCCTGTTCTGAACTGTTGGAGTATTTCCCCACAGTCATTGAAGCATAAACTGTTACTCAACGAATCCCCCAGTGCCTGCACGGCGGGGCTACCCGATGCCGGGAGGGATTGCTTTAACGGAAAGTGCCAGTGTTGGCGGAGGGGAGTCAGCTCTGCGGCCTCAGATCCTGTCGCTGGGGTTGGGAGGGATTGATTCGATCCATCCATGGGCAGCGGATCCATAAGCAGCCAGTGAAAAGACCAGGCAGGGACATCTCCGCTCGCATCCCTGATGCGATGGGGGATGCTGGGCAGGTGGGGTGGTTGGGTACAGCAATCACATCAGCCTGACTGTGGCTGCGGGGCCGCTTCCCTCTGCACTGATGCTCCTCTTGCGCTGGCTCGAGGGACTTCCCTGCTGGGGCCGTTCCTCTCCGTGTCTGGTTTTCTGGTCCAGGAGGTACTGCTCTCTTTCCAAGGGCCCAGTGCTGTCCTTGGGAGCCCCTTGGATTGAAAGCCTCGGAGTGGAGCACGATGGTGTTGACAAGCTGCTGGGATGACAGCAGCGCTGTCTGGCCCTGGCCATCACTTGCCGTGAGTTCTGTGCTACCTGGCAAAACTTATCAGCGAGGATTTAAAGACTTGTCTAGAGGGTTGATAAAGAGCCGACAGCCCTGGCCGGGACTTGGCAGGCACATTGCCATTTCCAGCCAGTCTAGGCTGAGTCCTGGAGAGTGGCGGCAGGAGGAAGATGAACAAAATCGAGGGGTGTGCAGTGAGCATGGCCCTGGAGCCTGGGGACCGCAGTTCCTCCTGCCCCATCCATCGGATCCCTTTCCTTCCTCCTCTGCCAAGGGGCAGCATGATCCTGGCATGCGCCTGGCTCCTGGGCTCCCTCTTAGCATCCCGGTTACCAGCCCCACTTGACATCATGGCAGAGCAGCCGGTGGCCTGCCTTTCTTCTCGGAGAAGAGGGTCCCCACTCACAGGGAGAGGGAGCGTGCAGCCTCGGCACGGCGATGCTTGTGGCCCTGCTCGAGGAGGCAGGGCAGCGCTCGAGTGCGGTCCTTTGTGAAAGCTGTGCCTTGTGCGAATAGCTGAATATGCTGACAGTAATAACGATAAGGCGGCTCTGGCAGCACGCTCTCATCCTCATTGGCGGTGGAGGAGAACTCTTCAGTGGGATTCCAGCTCAGATGCTGCTCGTGCCGTATAGCACCTCTGCTCCCGATCCGTGTGCTATGAGCGAGCGCTCTGAGTCAGCCCGCTCTGCTCGGCGTAGCACTCATTTATGGTCCAGGTGCCAAATCCGTACAGAAATTCTGCTGGATGAGCAGGTACCAGAATACCTACAGACTCCCTTGGCGATATGCTCATCCGCTGATGTGCAGGCTCCTCTCCTGGGGTCCGCAGCAGTGCTGTGAGGACCTCTGTGTGTTTTGGGTGCTGCTGTCTCCTCTGTCCCGCGATCCGTTGGGTGTTGCTGGTCCTGGCAGGGTGCAGATGTTAATGCTGAGGCTCCCCCAGCAAGGAGACAGGCTGGTCTCTGTCAGAACTGCTGGGCTGTTCAATGAAACCACCGTGCCTGGTCTTGTTCTTGGACCTCTAACTAGGTCAACATACATCTGCCTTGTCTTAATAATTATTGATAAGATGCGGCGCATTGTGGGCTGTGCAGGAAGGGGGCTGCTCGTCATCCAGCCATGTTACTGTCAAAGATGCTCCTTGTTGGATTTGTGCCGTACCCCTGTCGGGGGGAGCGATGCTAATGCAAGGCATTTCCCCCGGGAAAGCGGGCAGCTCCCCACTTGCTCTCAGAGCCATGAGTGCTCCTGGCTGCGGAGTGGGTGGGGAGGGTGGGGAGAGGTGGTTTTCCTCTACAGTCGCCCGCTCCGGAGGGGGAGTGGAGAGGCAGGGTGGAACGGGAGCGTGCAGGGGGGGGG
>NW_010144123.1:25305-30350 GCF_000699245.1 Pterocles gutturalis
GGGCTCCTGTCTGAGCCACCTGAATGACAACGTGCAGACCAGCTCTCTGAGCGAGGTGAAAGGCAAAGAAGAAACTCAGCCACCCAACCAAGCCATTCACACTTCACAGCTGAAGAGGAGGTTATGTCCTGGGGATTTTTTTTTCTGCTGCTTTTCCAGCACTAATGAGCAGGGAGGAAGTTCTTCTGCTCTTTGTTCGAGTTGCATTCACTGATTTTTTTTTTTTTTTTTTTTTTTTTTCCCCCGGTGAGTCGTAAGGAGGGGCGGAGGGGATGCGCCGCGCAGGTCTGCACGCGTGTCGGCGTGGGCATGTGGGACCGCGGCAGCGAACGACAGCATGGAGCATTCTGCTTCACTCCTGAATTTTAGGCAACAGGAGTTCCCTTTGTGAGCCTTTTGGTTTTGGTTTTTCTGCTCGGATGAAAACAAGGTCTGGGCTTTAGCCCTCGCCCATCCCAGCACCAACTGCCCCTCCGCCGAGGGCTCGGCACGGCTTTAGCATAATGCAGCGTGAATTCATTAGCTCCTTGGTCTCTGGCTCTCGGAGCCTGGAGATAATTTAATCCAGAAGTGGTTTACAAGGAGGAGCGAGGTTTAGTCTGCAAAGCTTAATAACCCCCTCTGGCTGCCGTGGGTGAAGCTGAGCTTTGGGCTGGGCTGGGCTCAGGCTGTTGGCTGTGCTCAGCGGTGAGGGTGGATGTGTGACTCCGCACCCTTCTGATCTCGTTAGGCAGATTTTGTGGCGTGAAATAACGACGGGAGCCGCAGCGCGAGGTTTGCACGGAGTGCTGCGGCTGGGGCCAGGCGGTCGGGGCGGGAGGAGACGGCTCCCTTGCACACGCATCTTCTTTCCCTCCATCTAATCAAGGGAAGGTTTACTTAGCAGGCTGCAAAAAATCATTACATATGCTGCTAGTGGCCTGGTTAATTAAGATCTACAGTTCTCTGGGTAGGAAAAGCCGACCTATATTTACTGTATGTAGGAAGACATCTGTCAGCGAGAAGCGCTAGAGATCCCAGTGCAGGTTTGTCCTGCTTTCTGCAGGCTCGGAATTGCAACTGTTTGTAAGCTCTGATGCAGCCAAAGTTAATTTTAAGATGACTGTTACTATTCTAAACATAAGGAAGGGCATATTTAGCCTCTCAGTACTCAAGAAGGCAAACCCCCTGCATGTTTCTAGTAATTTTTCCCTAGCAGTTTGCACAAAACAACAACAACAAATCCTATTTGCTTTCTGCAAAAGAATATGTTCGAGGGCGATCGTAAAATAGATTATTTTTAAATCTGCAGATGGTTTCCACATATTCCTCCTCAGCTCACTGCAGCTTTCCACCTCAGTAAACTGGTTTGTAATTTAGCCGAGGGCTGTGGAGCAAGCATTCTGTCGTCTTGTTCTTGTTCGCCTCCTTCCCCCCGCCCCACTTTCCAACCCCTTTCTCTTTTATTCCCCTTTGCTTTCCCCGGTGTCAGGATGGGTGCAGCTGGTGCTCCCACCATCCTGGGGCCATGGTCTCTACAGAACTGGAGGCTGGGGGGGGCTGCTGGGCAATGCCATGCCTCCTGCTCCCCATCCCTCATTTCTTGGTGGGGAAACACCGCTGCGTTGGGCACGGAGGTGCCTGCTCCTGTCCGTGTGATCCTCTCCATCCGACGGGGTGAGCGGGGGGTTCGCCCGGCTGCTCACACCGTGGAGAGAGGCAGCCGAGGGGTTCCTACCGCTCGGGTGAGAGATGCGCGGCCCTGGAAAAGATCATTAGAGAAGGGACACACTCTCAGTCCTGTGAGCATGGTTCTCCCTCCTTCCCCCGCTCCCGGGAAGAAAACACCGCTTTTTTTATTTCTTTGTTCTTTCATGGTTCAGCATTATAATTATTGAGATTTCACTGCAGGGCAAAATGATCATTTGACAATGTAAGTGGGGAAAATAATTCTCGTGTTATCCAGCAGCCTCGCTCTTATTATAATTATGGCGAAACTCCTGCAGACTGAAGTGGGGGCAAAGAATTTCCTCCTATGCGGGTATTTGTCTTTTCAAGATTTCTCCAGATTTGATTGCAGATGTGAGGATTTTTTTCCTCTCGTATTTTTAATAACCCGAGGTTGTTGATGGATGGCAAAGGACTGAAGTACCTGTTGTTTTCCCCTTTGTTTTCATTAGGCATTCTCCATTTCTGTTCTCTGTGTTCGTGATGGATTTTCAGGAGCAAATATCTTGGTTAGAGCCATTCAGAATTGTTTGTACAGCAACGTCTGTGGCAGCAACGAAACCCAATTAAAAGATCGGGGGAAATTTGATGAAACAGTACAAATAAGCTGCTCTCCAAATGGGGGACAAGGATCGCTTGTTCTGTGCCTCCGGTTCCTGCTCGGTGCCGGTGCTGGGGTGGGTGGGCTGGAGGCAGCCGTGTGGCCGGTGGGAGCCGGCGTCGGGTTTGTGGCTGGGCTGGGAAGGGTGCAGCTGTAGGGAGGTCATGACAGGGGTAACATGAGGGTGCTGAGATATTTCCTCCCGTTGGGTGGGCACGCTCCCGTGGTGCTGGTGGGACCGCTGGAGGAGGCTCTGCAGATGTGCAGCCTTGCTGCAAACCCTCCTTCCCGGGGGAGCGGGGCTGCCGTGTTCCCCGTGCCACGCTTCGTCCCGTGCCACCAGGGCTGGGTGCCATGGCAGGGAGGCTGGGTGCTGCAGCGGTGCTGAGGCACTCTGCTGTCCCCTGTTACCCCCGGGGCTGATGGAAATGAGCTGACAGAAGAGAGGCAGCATTAGCCTAATTATGGCCATGCACGCTACCTCGGTGCTGGATTTTCCTTTCTTAGCGACTTCCTGTTTTCCTCTTTGAGATGCAAATTTTTGCACAGTCCTCGATCCAGATTCTCTTCTCATTAGCATGAAATCTGACTAGTTCCACGGTTTTTTAAATAGCAAATTAAAAAAAAATAAATTAAACACTGCACAAAGTGGCAGTGAAGCCCCCGCGCCTCGGGGGCAGGAGGTAGAGGGGCTGGTGGGGACCGTGCTGGCATTTTTCGGGAAGCACGGAGCCTCAGCGGCAGCTCAGAGACAGGCATCAGCCCGGTAGGTGCCCGGTGGGCAGAGGCAGGGAGTGATGGCCAGAAACCCCCCCAGGCTGGCTCCCCGAGCCCCCAGCCCACGCTGAAGCCTCTGCTGCTGCTGGAGCGAAGGCAGATGCACATTCGACCTGTGGACTGAAGCCTTTCATTTGGCTTCCTGCTGGAAAATCGGGCTCGTCGTAATAGGAGGTTAAAAAAAAAAATTACACTAGAAAAATAATTTTTTGAAATGAGTGTTACCTCGATGGATTTTATATTTTTTTATGCCTGCCGTAATCTCTACGCGCCGCAGCTCGGCGCTGGGTGAGGACTGGTAATCCATCTGAAGCAGACGGCACTATTTTGTGGTAAATGTCACTCTAGTAATATTTAGCTCTCCTTGGAAATAGAAATACAATTCTCAGTGAAGCGATGTGCGCGATACGGAGACGCAGCGTTGTGGGCTGGGCTCGGGGAGACGCTCGCCTCGATCCGCGGCACTCTCCTGCTGCTCCGGGTGTGCCCTGGGATTGCCTTTGCCTGGCGTCACCTTTCCTCCCCCCTTCCCAAGCCCCTTCCTGCCCCCCACTTTCTGCCACATAATGAGTTTGATAAGAAATTGTCTCGTTAACAGGATTAGCCATGGAAATCTCTAGTCCCCTCCTATTCATTTTGTAATGCTCTTCATCCTGTTCTGTAATTTTCTGCTGGTATTAGATGGCTCTGGACCACCTCCGGAGATTAATTCCTCCTCCTCCTTTGAGGGGCCGGCGCGGCTGGTGGCGGGGAGCTGCTCTGCGGGCAAGCCCTGGCCCCGGTCCGGTCCGCAAAGGGGGTGAGAGCTTTCCCCCCGGGAAGTGTGTCATTTTCCACGTAAGGGATGCAAACAAAGGGAAGCGTCCCCAAATGCTGCGTGTGCCCGGGATCAGCTCCAGCATCTCAGAGGTGGATTCAGACCCCGAGAGGCCACCTCTGCTCTCGTTTATGCCCGTGTGAGCCCGGCTCCGTGCTGCTGCAATTCTGGATGTGCTTCTAGGAACATGAGTTGCGAGGCTGGCCCTTTGGTAAATAATTACCCTTGATTTGATAACTCCTGCCAGCCCTGCAGGATAACCTTGTTTCCAGGGCAGTTAATGGGAGGAGATCTTTCATAGCGTCTGTTTTCCCCAGTTTGCTGACTGGTCAGCCGACGTCTGGGCAGCGGCAGCAGCAGGCTGGGAGCGAGGCGCGTGGGGAAGGAGAGGGTCTGGAGGCACTGCTCAGGGTGGTGGGGAGAGAAACCAGCACGGTCACAGCACCATGCTCCATTTTCTTAGGTGAAACGAGATTAATGATTGTGGTTTCCTGAAGCACCTATACCTGGATTGTGTTCCCAGCTCTGAAACTCAGCCTTCTGCTTTTCCTTCCAGAAAGCTTCCCGTGCACCAAATCAGAACTTCTGGTAGGTGTTCGGTGCCCAGGGAGAGAGAAATGTGGCCAGTAAAGCCATTGCACCCAGAGTAAAGTGACAGAGATGCTAATTGTGGCACAGACCGTAAGATCTCCGGGGGATGTGTACTTTAGGGCAGGGAGAGGGGGGCACTGCGTGGGGGGGCTGTGACAAGGTGATTCCCACCCGGCAGTTTCCATGCAAAGGCAATAATTTAGCCACCAACTTTCGCTCCCTGCGATCTGAGTGTCTGCGAACAGATTAACTTCCTCTCCTTCGCTGGAAACTATTTGTCATGCTGCTGGTGATTAATTTTTGCGGTGGGGATTGCACCTGAGCAGCTGGCGAGACCCGCGAGGTCTGCAAAGGGTGGGTCTGGCCACGGCGTTCCCGGTGCCCGCTCGGCGTGTGTGCGAGCCGTGTGCCGGCTGTGAGGTGTAGGACTGCCACTGGGAATATCTGGTTTTACCCATCCCCTGTTTGTTCTGGTGTGCATTTTCCTGAGCCCTGCCGGGAAAACCCCTGGCTCTGGAGGCGGTTTCTGCTGGCAAACCTGGCTGCTGCCGG
>NW_010144124.1:0-7550 GCF_000699245.1 Pterocles gutturalis
GTTCAAAAGCTTGTCGGTGCTCAGGGCCCTATACAAAAACATTCTCCTTTCGGGTCACTTGGTAGAGTGGGTTTACAATCTGTAAACTTTAAGTTAACTTTAACCCACGACAATAACACATTTATTACAAGAGGCAACAATTCTGAAGTGTTTGAAGTTCTCTTCATTGACCTATTGTCCTGGGTTAAGTTGAGACAGAGTTAACTTTCTTCATAACAGCTAGCAAGAGGCAGTGTTTTGGATTTGTGCTCAGAAGAAAGATGATAAAAAGTGATGTTTACGTGGCTGCAAAGGTCTTTCAGCTTCTCTGGCTGTCTGCAAACAGAAGAAGCTGGGAGGGAGCACAGCCCCAGTTAATTTGATTTTAGGTTCAGGATTGAGACCCAAAGTGGCCAGTAGTCTATTCCATAACATACACGTCATGCCCAGTATATAGGTGAGGGCCCTTCAGAAGATCGTCCCTTTTAGTTCCAGATGGGGTGAGCGGGTGTGTGTGGGTTGGTCCCCAGCCAAGGGCAAACCCATCATACCTATCAACTACGATAGCAGATGTGAATTAGGATCTCGGATTAGAGCTTCAGAGCAAATGATACAGAAAAAAATTGAATGGTATGGGTTTCATCTCTCAAGGAAAAGTGACATTCAAACCCAAAATCATTTGTGAGATTTCACACTTCTGATGTAAAGTGGAAATGAGAGATGAGGTAGAAACAAATATGAAATACAAACTAAAATGATAGTATTCCTGAAAGAAAATCACATTTATAATGTATTTAGGTGTTGAGGAGCTTCATGTAATCCATGTTACCATGGGAAGCCATATTTTTAGATTTGAGACTACAAACTGTCTTCAAGTTCAATTTTCCTTAGAAGTTCAAATGCTACTAAAATGGTTTTTCTGTAGATATCTTCTTGCAGCATTCATGTTTCTTAAAATATTTAATGCCTACTATGTTAATGCAATTGAATTTATTTCACTTTGCAGAGTACATTCTGGTTCATTTTGCAGTGCAATATATACTGAAATCCAAGTTTCTTTTACCTTTTACTAGGTACATTTATTGTTGCATTAGACAATTACTAGTAGTCACAGAATTAAAGTTCCTCTATAGATTATATTAGACATATTTTTTTTAATATTGAATAACTCTTTATTAATTACATTTAGACATTGATTCATTGGCCCCTTAACAGCCATCCTCAATATTTAAAAAGAAAAACATAATGTCTGAACCATTAGTTAACAAATTGTTAGAATTAGAAAGAAGTATATCAGATTTTTCATCCAACCTGCGCCAAAATACAGAGCTGAACTTGAAGACTTTTATGTAATCCCATATGTTCCAAAAACATGACATCATGTCTAGCAGCAGAAGTAATGCATTATTTTGGAATATTGTTTAAGCAAAGGGAGATTGTTACAAAAACAGATTTTTCATGTCCTCATTTCTGTTTCACACATGTGGTCAAAAAGTAGGCAATAATAACAATATTGATTTTCTTGTCTAGTTAGCAGGGGAAAAAATGTTCAGGAGCTCTAAAGTTTTCAAAAGGAGTAAAAGCCCGTGTACTATTTTCAGAGACTGCTTTCTATGATTCTGCAGAAAACATACAGAAACATGCAGAAAACACACCATCAGACTCACTCTAGAACATCCCCTTAACATATTGAAGGCATTTCTTTATCCAACAAATTACCCAACAAGTTCACACGTTCCTTTATTTTACAGAAGAGACAAAGGTGGTTCCAGAACTCTGTGACATGCCAAGGAGGCACAGGACTGCCCAGCACCCCCAGAGGTAGGCAGTGTCAAAGTTTACAAGTCATAATCTAACACTAAACAGGCAGATCATTTAGCTTGTAGAACACTCCAGATGTAAAATAGATGGTTGTCTAACTGATCAGCTCTCAGGAGCAATTTCAGATACAAAGCATGCAGCTCAATATGCTTACTATAACAAGTCCTTTGCAGATACTGCTTTACAACTGGTGTAAATGAGATTGTCGACTGATACATTACATTGTATTAGTTTATCTGAACTACAAATAAAAATGTGTATTCTCAAAATACATGGGACACTCTAAGGCACTACCATTCATAAGACACAGAGAACCATCAGACAATGTGCAATACCTTCATAAAATCTCATAGTACTCTTTGTTCTCTGCATAAAGAGTCAAGAGCTGTAAAATGCAGCACTTGTGGAAAGCGTCATGTTGCAGAACTAGGAACACCTTTGTTCTTGAAAATGCTCCATCCACATACTCATTTACATATATTGAGCTTTGTGACAAACATAAAATTTTGCCCCTTTCCTCTCCTAGAGTCAATGTAGAACCAACACAGCTGAAAGTGAATTAGCTGTATATTTTTAATCATGTTGTGCGTGATAAAAAAAGATTGTTTGATAAGTTTCCATCAGTTGTGAACCTTGCTATAAATCATTTAACTGGAAATGAACACACAACAACAGCACAATGTCCTAATGACTCAACCATTGCATGAGTGTAACTAAAGAAGAAATTTGTGTAAAAAGTTTATTGTCAACCATGATGGTTTATCTTAAAAACGAATTTGAGCTTACAGTTCAGACTTGTTATTAAAAGAGTGAGAGCAAATTCAAGTCAGACAATAGAACTTTGGATGAATTGAAGGTTTTGAGTCTGAACCTCTTTAAAATCTTTGCAGAAAAAAAAATCTAATACCATTGAAATTCTCTCCTGCTCTGTTTAATGTTAATAGACATAAGAGCAACTGAGACACCAGGAGGAAGAATTTCTGCTATATGTTATCCAGCAAGCCAAGTATAAAGGGAAGGGCAGCCATTGACCAACTATCCTACAACCCAGATCCAGTAGCGTTGGCCTTAAGACATGAAAATTTTATAGTGTCTTTTAATGGTGATATTTCAAAGAATTATCAACTTATTAAAAAGGGATTTTCTTGTGTGTGTGAGAATATGTCATATTTAACAAAATTGCATTTGCACTTTGAGAATAAAGTTCAGTCAATTGACACCTGTGGGGCAGACTGGAACATCTCAATGTAATTTGGTCTTGCTTTCCCTCTGCATCTTCTTTCCTCAGCATTTCTACTTAGATATTCTCTACATAGAGAAGAGAAAAATATTATCAAAAAATAGATACTGGAAGGGACTACAACATCCTCAGCATCTAAATAGTGGCCATTCAAGATCAACCAGGCTTGTTCAGGTTATCAGAAATATCACGGGGGAAAGTGTATGTGAGAAGTGCGTGCATGTCTGTGCATAAAAATACTATTTCTCCTGCTAACATCTGCACTCATTTTGGAGTCCAGTTAGTATTTTACCTAAATTCAGTCCTTAGCATTTATACATTCACAGTCAATAAATTTTGAACATTTATCATGAGGGATGGAGAATTCAGAGTGATAAGGTTCCAACTTGTCTTCAGTGCGGTGGTAATATTTCATGCATATAATGACCCAAAACTAAAGCAACATCTGACTTTTGAGACAGTTTTAAGAATCACCCATCAAAAACTGAAACAAATATTAGTCGCTGTCAGGAACAACACACATTTTCTCTGCCAGGTATTTAGATTATTTTAAAATGATCTTGAATGTGAAATTACTTATATACCCACAAACACTCTACAGCAGCATTTTAAAAAGGCTATTAAAATTCATTGAAATCTCAGATTTATATATCTTCTAGCTGTTTCAGCTTATAAAAAGGATCACAAGGCTATTTAATTTAAGACTTTAATCTGTTCCTTTGGGTCAGGATTCTACAACCCTTCTTTTTCACTCTTGTTGCCAGTTCCCACAGACTTCCACCCTTAAGATGAATGTTCTACAACACCGCCTCCCTTCCTCCCCCACAAACAGTCCTTTCTCAAATTCATTTTACTAAGAAAAACAAAGGAATTCCCAAATCTTTTCTTTCAGGAGCAGAACTGAACTCTTCTGTTCCCTAATTCTCTCTCTCTCCCTGAGGGTGGCAGAAACTTTCTTGATCTGCATCTTTACAGACAATAGACCTGTCAGCTTCATTAATTTTTTCTTTGAAGGTCACATTTAATTACCAGCTTATAAATGTAATGAGTCTTTAACACTAAATTAGGAAACATTAAAAGGGTATAAGAAGAGGGGACCATAATCATACATTAAGCACAGCAATAGATTTTAACAAAAATTTCTTCACTTCAAGATTCCACAAATGTTTGAAACTGTCCAGGAAAGAGTTGAAAGACCATACGTGGAAAAACAGATTTTTGATCAAGCACCATCGTTTTTTTCATGCAGATATCAATAGTACACATTTACATTTATACTACATAGATACTGCTTTTCAGTTCAAAAGCAAACTGTCCCAGATTGTCTTTTGGTGGTGGTGGTGGTAATTCCTCTAGACTTTCATTCGTAAAATGGAATTCCCACAGCCTTCTTTCCTCTATCTACTTTAAAGTGGAAAGACAGGCAAACATTTGTCAGAGAAGTCAGGTATTCAACGTTTGATAAAAATGTAAAATGTTTTTCTTTCATATATTTTCCTTAACTTGTAATAATGAAATGTAAGGCTAGAGAAACTTGATTTCTGATTAACCATTAATATCCATTTTTGTAAAAAGCTCTTGAAATTCATCGGGACAGAATCTGGATGGTTTTACTTTGTCTGCTCTAAAAACCTATTTATATGTAATGGAAAGGACCTAGAGTTTTTACAAAATTCTACTAAATTTAGTACTTCTGCTGCAGAAATGTATCAGTTTAAAATGACTTTTTTTTTTTTTCCTGCTATTTAATTCTCTGTGCCTTTAACCTTACTGTTATGCATCAAGACAAAAACCCGTCATGGTAACATTACAAAGTCAAATCCTTCAGTTCAAAACTTTAGAAACAAGCATTATGTTTATATCATGTGTTATTGTATTGCTCTGTCAAGGCACCATAAATCTTAATATCAACTCACCTGATGTAAAAACATTAACTTGATCAACACTGTCTTTCAGCCTTATTCAGCTGAAGACAGACAATGTATAAGTCACTAAAACAATATTCTTTTTTAGCAGAAAACTAAAGTACAAACAAAACTACCAAAACTACTAGTGTGAGCTTCTACATCTTAACTTGATATGATGGCGAAAGTTGAACATCAGCACCACAATAGTACATTGTCACAGGTTTCAGTAGTTGCTATGCTATAGAGACCCATTATGCTGCTTTTTTTTTTGAGTCACAGGAGTAGCTTATTGTTTAGACTTCCATACACATTATTTCACTAAATGGTGTCACAAATTCAAATTTAAACTTAAAGCACATTATAGACTGGAGACATTTTTCATTTGTATTAAACTACTACTACTCAACTATGAAGACCTGCATAATATGAATGTCAATACATACAGCTTGCATTGTGTATTGTAATAGGTTTTATAATGAAGCAGGCTACTGTTTAGCTACCTGCTTATGCTTAAATTCTGACAGGTCAAACACTAAATAAAAGAAAATCTGAAGATCTCTTTTCTTTGGTACCTGCAGCATAGGAGATCGAATGACAGAGAACCGCCATCCCCTGAGGAATCAAAATCAACTAAACAGATGGGGACAAGACCAAGATAAAAAGAAAGAAAAGCACTTCATTTGAGAATGACAAGATTTATTCTAAATACATGAGTTACAAGTCATTAGTGTCACTTAAAATAAATCTACTTGAGAAGTAGTTGCACTCCTATACATCCATTTAGTATCATAAGAAATGGGAAGAATGCTATTCTTGCCTCTTTCATTTTGATCTTTCTTGAAAGATACTAAAAAATCTTTAAAGCTTTTAACTAAGTGTATTGATATGTCATAAACCACTTTTAACTTCTTTAAACCAACCTAACCTTTGTAAAAATAAATAAAAAACCCCCAAAAATTAGAAAAAGTGGGATAAAAAAAACAAAAAAAACCCAACCCACAACCACAAAAGACACCCCTCCTCCTCCAAACCCCACCAACCAAAAAAAAAAAAACCCCACAACTATTGTCATCAGGACCTTTTCCTTCCTCAGTTTTACTAGATTCCTAGGAAATACTGGAAGTCTCCTGGAAGATCAGAAAGAAACTCTATAGCGTGATGAATCAGTGGCTTTTGTATTATGGACAGCAAAATAGACATTGACACTATTTGCATTTGACAGGTTCTTACTACAAGGACATCTATATTTGTGTCATAATAGATTTTCTGTAGAAAGAGAGAAGAGCTAAAAAACCCCCACTCCAAACCAGAACTCAAGGAACATAATAAAGAAATAAGAGGTAAGGGTTCATAATATGTGCTAAATCATTAATATTTTCAATAACTTTACAGATGCTTTATCTTATAAAGTGCTGCTGGAGCCACAGCATTTGCAGTAACAGTTTTATTTGGTTTTAGTAAAATTTTGCTACACTTTAAGAAATTCCCATTGCACTGACTTTTTTATGTGCTATTACCATTTACACAAGAAGAACTCCACACACGGTAAACCTCAGTGTTATTTTAGTTACTAGGAGAGACTGTTCTTGTAGTTGGAAAAAGAATAATGGTTCAAACTGCCAATATGCAACATTTAAAGATCTGTTCATTTGTACTAGACACACACATGCGCACTTGCACATACAAAAAGCCTGCAGAATCATAGCTGGTTTGAAATAATTACTTATAATTGAAAGCATAGAAAGAGCTTCCTTTTTTCTGTTCTAAATGGGCTGGTAGATAATTAGATGAAACATGAGTTCATAGATAAATATATGCTTTGTTGATTGCACACAGCATTTAAAACTAAAGGAGCTGCAGAATTACTGAAAGAATTGAGATTTAAACAAATTTTCTGACATCTTTTATCAGTAACATGGAGCAATACAGGGATTTACTTATACTATCACATAAATTGATCTATTAGTCTGGTAGGGAAAAAAAAAAAACAACAGGAAATACTATACACCCAAGATTTTGTAGTAGATGATCGTCACCTCAAGAATACTTAGGATTCTTACAAACTTCAGTTTATTGCTAAATAAAATAGTAACAGAGATTGACTATGGTGCATGCCCAGATACAGTACTTTGTCACCAAGATTAATTTCTTTGAGAAATCTAACTAAATTTCCCATTTGCTGTCCTCCTTTCTGTACAGAAACTATAGGCACAAAACTTGCAATACCCTAATGCTTCTGGAATCTGCAGATTAAGGTACTATAGGAATATAAACTTTAATTATTTTATTAAGTCTCCATTTTTTGTTTCATAATCTTGTAAATCCAGATGCAGATTTTGTTCAGATAAGCATGATATGCCTTTGCAAAAATATTTCTAAATTATGTGAACAAATGCTTTACCATACACTGTTTGAGAAGCACTTAGTGTTTCATGACTGGCTTCCTTTGTAAAGAGACAGATCTGCATGATTCCCCTTGTAACAAAATAGCATTGCCTCCCAGAGGAGAAAAACCTTTAAAAACAGCATCAGCATATGGGACAAATATTTGCTTAAATGTAACTTTCTGTGAATAACAATGTAAAGCCAAAAAAATCCACATG
>NW_010144125.1:0-8225 GCF_000699245.1 Pterocles gutturalis
CTTGTCCAACCTTCATGATTCGATGATTCCCAGCCTAGCAACCTGCCTGCAAAATCCTTAAGACTTTAAAAAAGCCTCCAAAGCTTAGGACAGTTTTGGAGGCTTGTTATCTATCTGGCTTACATCTATCTTAAAATCTCTTTGGTTTATATCAATATCAAACCTAAGCCTTGTGCTGGCCTCCTACCCAGAACGATGTCACCCTTGGGACCCTGAACACACAGCTACTGCTGCGATCGCTCGGATGCCTTCAGGTCACGCTGTGTTCAGGCCAGAGAAGGAACGGGGAGACAATGGGGAAATGCCCACCGACATCGATGAGGCCGGGATCTGCCGCTTCGCAGATGTGCTCTGCTCAGGAAAGTGGGGTCGCTCTCCTATAGATATTTGCATTTCCCATCATTCCTCTAACATGTACCGTCTTGGGGATGCCAGCTTAGCAGAATGCTCTTTCTTTGTTTTCTGTGGTTGAATAAACTTCCTTGAAACCTCTCTGGAAAGGTTAGCCCTTGGCTCCCGTGCTTTTGTAACATCCCTCCCTCCCCCGATATCAAGGGACATTTTGCCCGTGCTGGTATCAGGCGCAGCAATGACTGAATTATTGTTCTGATCCACTAAGTAACAATTGCATCCACTGTAAACTGAGTGGTAAATTCCAGACTTCATCCCAGAATACTTTGGAGACCAATAAACTTGGATACACTTGGAAACAGCATTTCTTTATGGGTGCATGCCAAGGAGATACTGGGTTCCAGATAAACCTCCAGGGTAAATCTATTGCCTTCAGTCCATCTGCTCCAGGGATGAAGCTGGCTTTGTGTCTTTCCTGAAGAACTGCTGGATGATAATGATTCCTATTTAATTAAAAAACATGCCAAGAGGAATTTCAGGGTTTAGAAATGGGCTTGTCACTCCGACAAATTTATACTTGGTAAGAAAAAAAAGGTCATTGTGGTTTTTTTTTCTTTTTCCCCAGACACAGCTCTCTCTGAAGTGTCCCTGGGCTTGGATCCGCAGCAGTGTCTCTGGGTCTGCAGCTTGACTGTCAGAGGTCACTGCTCGCCTGCCTCTCCTCTGTTGTGCGAGCCAGATCCTCTGCCCTTAACTCACTCTGCGCTTCTGACGACGCTGCATTCCTTAACGCGCCATTACCAAAGGAGTAAATAAGCCCTGCTCTGCTCTCCTTCTCCCTGCCCTAAGCCACACGGGCTGGGCACCGGGGATTTATCTTTAATTTCACAGGATGGTTGGGTAGGGAACACACAGTATCTCAGCTGCTGACCTACTGCCAAGCACACCGCGCTGCCGGCCCAGAGAGGTGGAAGAGAACTCATACAGGGTCTTGAATGGAAATCTCTCAGCAAGTAGAGAGATGCGTTTGACTTACATGTGGAAAATATCAGCGAGAGAGTCCCCGCTTGGAGACCTTGCTAAGAGGGAATGTGGGAGGTAGAGGAGGGGAGAGGGTGAGGAAATGCTTTTATCTACAGCAATTTTGTAAGTATGGAATTTAAATCTGGAAAATATTAAGCTTATGAAATTTCACGTGGACAAGCGACTCCCTATCTCTGCTGCACCGCTTTGCTTATCTGGATCGCTTCTCACACTTCAGGAACGCTGTTGTATGTTATACGAACACTATCCTCATACCACGCCGCTGCAGCAGACCTACACTAGCGTCACAATGGATATTCCCTTTAGTCCATAACCTGCTGCTTTTATTTATGCCTTTTTCCTACCTGCTTCATCCTTCTCCTGTAACAGAACCTTCAGGTGCAGCATCACCTCGAGCCTTTCCTGTATCACCCCCATTCTCCACCAAGTCCCCGTGCAGACACCTGTACAGGGCACATCGCTACACGCGCCAACAAAGAAGCTGGCCCAGCTGCTCTGGGAAGGTGCCGTCTAGTTTAGACAGAGAACTCTGAGCAACCTACCACACTACTAATCCTTTGTCCATTTTTAGAACTGATTTTTTTATTGTTCTGAAAAGTCCAAATAAATATTTTTTTCCCTTCTGGTTTTCATCTCAAGGCAGAGGTGCCAAACTACTGCCAAAAGAAGTGTTGTACCCCTAGTATTTCCAGACAGAAAGAGACAACTAAGATTTTTCCTGCAAGATTTCCATCCTTGTTCTGGATAGAGAAATATATCTCACCACAAAGACCCGTTCGGAAATGCGACTGCTTCTGCAGTTTGTGGCTCCAAAGCTCTCAGCACCGGCCCGTAGGTTTGGTACAACGCGGTGCAAACCTACACTGGGAAGTGATTTTAAATCAGGAATAATGATAGTGACCCAGAAACTGGGGCCAGTTTGGGCAGTCTTAAAAGCAGCATCTGAAACATTACACGCAGCCAGTCACCCAAACCAGACTCCAGTTCTGCTGACATTTGTACATCCCTAATTCCTGCTCTGTATCTGTGGCACAAAGAAGAATCAAAGCAGGAGCAGAGCTTCCCTGACTTGTACGTTCCACAATAATCAGCCTTTGCCCTGATCTTCCTTGGAGCAGGCAGCAGAGATGTCCAGGGGTAAGACAGGTCCTTGCAGACAAACAGCAGGGTCACGGTGGGAGAAAAGCTTCTCTCAAGTCCTGTCATTTCCTCCTTGCCTCCCTTGACCCCTTTCCTTCTCTCCTGTTTTCTCCTGATTCCTGCCTGCCTGTTAAAATTATCAACTCTGTGACTGCGCTTTTTGCCTCTGCAGAACATTCTGTGACAAAGCACGGAGGACAGACAGGGAAACACAACCATGCTTGTACTGAAACTGCCATTTGGATATTTCAAAGCGCTTTTCAGACATGGTGAGCCAGGAAAAAAAAAAAAAGTTAATCTTGCAAAAATGTGCACATTTAGAAACGTCTTTTCCTTGTACCTGAGGCAGAAGGAGGACTCCAGCCTGGGTTCAGCGTGCCCGATCTCCTAGAGGAGCCCTCCAGCACTGGGATGCTGACACAGGGACTAGAAAATGCAGAAAAGCTGTTCCTTCCTACAAAGGCACGGCAACTAACACGTGTCTGCAAACCATTTCTGCTTTGTGACCAACAAAGACGACTACAAGGCTCCCGACAAGGTCTGTATGTCAGCAACGTTCCTGTTTCACGGGTATAATCCAAAGGTCAGGGAGATGAAACAGAAGCACAAAACGGTGCCAGCAGGGGAAGAAACGCTGTCGTGTTCAAGGACCAGTCCTGGGCTCTTTCTTACTGGAAAACTTTGCCTCCTTCCCGCTCGCTGCTTACACCCAGGCACCACTGAATCGCAGTTTTGTTGTCATGGTTTCTGTCACTTACCACTGTGCAGCAAAGAGGCCAGAACCACCAGAGGAGAACCAGGGCCAGCAGGAGGAAGAGGATCAGCAAAGCGATTGCCAGGATGGTCCCGTCTGACTGGAAGAGAAACACAGAGCGTGTGAGCGGTGCCAGCACACAACTCCCCGGTCCCTCTCTCTAGCTCACCTCCCAGGGAGCTGCGGGTCCCGTCTCAGCTCTCAGAACCTCACAGTGATGTGAAACACTCATTTCACTTCAGATCAAAATTAATGTCATATCCCCCAGAGCATTGTGAAGACTGCGAAAGAGTATTTTAAGAAGAGCTCCCAACACAAAGTTTCATCACAGTTCAAGCATTCTCGTTTCTTTGCAACTCTTCTTCCCTCTTGCAGCATGAACTCGAGAGCAAATTCAAATTTACTCCAAACAGAAAACTTGAAGCAAGATCTCTGGGCTCACGACTCGGGTCATCCTGCTCTTGTGAGCAGGGCTGAGTCAGGGTGGTGCTGCCATCAGCTTTCCAGGGAGATTTGAACACACACACATCCCATCACAACAGCAGACAGGGCTTTTGCACATCAGCAGCCGTTAACTCTAGACAGCCCGCCACCTCTCTCACTGGGAACTCCCCCTGTTTAAAAGGCATTTGCAACGCTTTGATATCCATCAACAGCGCAAACTGCGGCACCAGCCAGCTCGGTACAGCACTCAGACTGAATGTGTGCTGGTCCTTGTTGCTTATTTTTAAATTCTTCTTTACATTTTAGAATTATTTTTCAATGATGGCTTTAACCCAAAGCAGATGCTCTTGGCTTCCTGGGGCACGCCAGCTCCCCTGTACCGCTCCTCCCCAGTACCATCCCATTCCGAGATAAGCACGCAGGCAGTCCTGACCGAAGCCTGGTCGAGATGTTCCTGATGTAAGAGCCAGACATTTAAAACCCCCACCCAAGTGTCAGGAGCCCAACGCCAGATTAATGACACGTTCCAGAGCAGACTGACCTGTAGGATGGGAAAAGTGGGTGCCTGTGACTTAAGTCCCTGTAACTCAATGGCCAGATGATCTCCCATCATACCGTAAGGGGAAGAGTAATGGAAAAAACAATTGGGTTGAGAGCGTTTTCCAACCTCCCTTCTGGTGCAGAAGGAATTTTTGGAGAACTTGGATCAAGACAACCTGATCTTTGACACTTGGAAACAAAACAGAGGTAGTTCACACAGGAGAAAAATTCACCCAAGACATCTTTGGAAATGGAACTTGGACCCCAGCGCCAAATAAAAGTTCATCTGAGAGGACAGAGCTGTGTGTTTGGTGCTGTTCCTCTAGACAGGCAGCATAAAGTCACATCCATCGTCTGCAGAATGGAACACGCTGATATGCAATGCTTTAGGAGTGTGATCCTGACTCTTTGCTGCCATTAAATTGCAGAAGAAATAAAGGGGTTTGTCTGTTTGTTGTCTGCCCCTTTTGCCCCTATATTGAAAGAAATATTTTGTAGTTAAGAAAACTCTCAAGTCGATTTCCAAAAACACAAAACTAAGTGGCCTTTTAACTGTTTTCTTCTGGGGATTTTTTTTTTTTTAACAATTTATTTTTACCTTTTTCCCCCCCCCCCCAAAGCAACCTGTAAAGACCAATTGCCATTACCCCAACACATCTGTTTCTCTCCAAGGCAGCCGATGTGGCCAGCTGGTATTCCGTGTAGCACAGCAGCAAAACAGTCCAGGGGACTCAGAAGGGCTGGCTTTGCCAACTCTGACATTTCACACTCAGGTAATGCCTCCTGCTCCAGCCAGCGTTGCCTGGCAAGCCTGCAGGAATATCTCCTGATATCAAAACCAGAACACCGCCACCTCGCTTAAAAAAAAAACAATCATGGTTGGAAATTTCTTTTCTTATATTTGAACAAACACAGAAATATTCCAGACAAATCCAATGGGAGTTTTCTGAGCTCAGCCATAGCTATAAAGTGTGAAAGCGAGACCCTTAATGAGGAACTGCAAATCCTGTCTTCATCTGCTCCGACCGTGCCGTCACTGCTGTAAGCTGGGCTTTGAGGAAATCCTGGCAAGGCAGACTAGGACAAGGCATATATACACAATAAATCCTCCTAGAATCATCCAAAGTGGCCTGAACTCTGCTTTTGGTGTGTTTTATCTTTATTTCGTCAGTTTCTGCTAGAATGTAGCTATCATTCTGTGCAAACCCTATGGTTTTATACAGCTGGAACTATGCTGAGATAGAAACCGCCGCTTACCCAAGCTGCATGATAAACACGAAGGAAAACGCGCCTGCGAAAATAGTTTGTGAAAGTTCCACTGACATTCTGAAATCTTTCACCCAGTCTTATAGCTGGTTAAAAAGGGCTGAAGCATTTGAAATGTCTGTTTTCATTCCATTATTCTTTTTTTTTTAATCAACATTTGGAAGAACAATACAAATGCTCATGGAAACACTGAACCATGGAATAATTCAGCGAGCTGTGTCTAACACTTATTGAATAATGGCTGTCAGTTCAGACCAAGGAAACAACTTCCATTTTAAAGATAAAAAAAAGAGAATTTTTACACTAAACTACTGACTTTTCCATAAAAAAATAAAAAATATCTATGGAGACAAAGCACGGCTAGCCCCTGAATGCCCAGAGTCCTCTGAAACCAGTCCTGCTTTGCTGTCGGGACTCACCCTGACGACTTACAGCGAGACAAAAACGTGGAGCTTGTACCCATCGTGAGATCAACAGCCTCAAACTCTGACACACCTGGATGGATGAGAAAAGCCAGAGAGCCAAGGTACCCGGCAGGAGCCAAGCGTAAAACATCGGCAGCTTGCTTCTGGACAACTGCTGAAGAGCGAGACGATGCCTGGAGTCACTGCGTGGACATGCCTTGCTATTGTATCGAGAACCAGGAATGTGAAAAAGAGCAGGCTCTCTAAGTGACCTTTAAACGTGTTAAAACTCCACAGTGTGGACTCTGAGACAATAAGCTGGTGGAGAAGGCAAGGGAGCTGTGCCTTGAAGCTGCTCCCTGCCAGCGTCCAACATGGCCAAGAAAATGCTGCAAGTATCGCTGGCAGCTGGAGCACAGCAGAAACCAGCCTCTGGAAGATGTTGTGAAATGTAAAGATACCAAGAGATCTGCAACAGGACACATCAGAGGCGTTTCCTCATACATCGGGGATGTGTGTGTATAGATAGATTCTTTACTTCAGAAGTTGTTGTGGAATGGTTACGGACCGAGAACCGGGGGAATCCTTTTGTCACACCTGGCCCACCTCTTGCACTGTACGTGGTCCTCGAGAGAAGAGGGGAGGGATGGCAAAGTCAGATCCAGCAACCAGCGCGGTCCATTTCCTTCCATCTACCCGCCAACACTCAGATCTGCGCTGTCCTGCAAAGGAACCGGCTCCTCCACGGCGTGCACGCAACCCCTGGGGAGATCCCGTCTCACCAGCAGTTAGTCCAGACCAGGTGCACACCCATCCCTTTACCAGCCAGGGAACAGGGATGACCACACTACAGAGGAAAGGATCCATCCTCCAGGGATATTCTGCTATTACCTACCGAGATTGCTGCCCAAGAGCATGCTCCTAAAATTTTGCCCCAGGAAGCATGGACGCAATCATGCAGAGACACACAGCTGAGCCAGAATCTCTGATTGTAAGCCCCCCCTACTTCATCCGAGACATCCTTGATGCTTCCGACATAGAAACAAACAGAAATCAGTTCATCACCAAAGACAAATCAGTCCATTGGCATTCCAACAGAACTACGGCTTACTCCTGAGGGTTTTCCAAAAAATGCTGCTATGCACCAGCTGGGCATTTTTTATTGTGTTTGGTTTTGGTTTGGTTTGTTTTTTCCAATTTTCTTATTTTTTTAAGATTTTTATTTCCTCGTTTCTCACTTTACCGCCCTGGCGTTCGCAGCATACATCAGCTATTCCAGAGGTAACCTGGAATAACAACCCCAAAGCGCGCAGCCCCTCAAAAGCTTTGCCTGCTGAGGTTCAGGAGTGATGAATTAAGTATTAGGTGCATCTGATAAATGTGCTCTTGTACTGAGGCTGACAAATTAATGCACTGTTGATTTACAGAGAGAGGGAGGTGGGGAGCATGCACACTTGTTACCGCAGCAGTAAATGGATTTAACTTGAAGTATGTGTTTAAACGTGCTGACTTCATGCTGTGCCTAAGAGGGATGGACTTCTGCTAAATACACGTATCAAGCACATGGCTTTAGCAGACCCTGGAGCCTGGGTTCAGCGAAAGGATTCAGTCCTGGCTCCTAGGCTTCACTGGAAAGTAAGAAGCCCAAATATTCTGTTTAATCTGGTTCTGCACTCATGCAGCAGAAGCAATGTGCTGTCAGCTGGCTGCTCTCAGGACTGGTATTGTAAACCAGGGGTCGTGAGTTAGGACAAGAGGAAACGGCCTCAAGTTACACCAGGGGAGGTTTAGGCTGGAGATTAGGAAAAATTTCTTCCCTGCAAGAGTGCTGAGGCATTGGAACAGGCTGCCCAGGGCAGTGGGGGAGTCACCATCCCTGGAGGGGGTCAAGAACCGTGTGGATGTGGGGCTGGGGGACATGGGTCAGTGGGTTGGGTGGGGTTGGGTTGACAGTTGGAATTGGTGATCCTTGAGGTCTTTGCCAACCTTCATGATTCGATGATTCTATGCCTGCAGGCGGTCCATCAGTCCTATGATGTGCAGAAGAGCTCGTGGGAGCTGGTTCCAGCCATTAAGTCCAGCAGAGGACCCAAAGCTTTCACGCAGCCCCCTGATGTCACCTCCAGGGCAGGCTGGAAAGCCGCCGTCATTACTCCTTCAGGGCTAGGAGTGCAGAACCAGCTACAGTGCCACCAAGACCTGGGGACAGCAGCGTGAAGACAGCCATATAACCAAGGCTCACTTCAGGGTGACCCTACAGTCAATGACACATCTCACTGCTG
>NW_010144125.1:8244-10599 GCF_000699245.1 Pterocles gutturalis
TTAATGTCATTCCAGAGGCAGGGAAGATGTGAGCGTCCCCTGGATCCCACTGTACATTCAAAAAAAAAAAAAAATCTTTTTTACATTTTCCAAGCAGGAAGAGCAATAGCATGCTGAAAGCCTTCAGAGGTGTTAGAAGGAAAAGAATGAAGTGTTTTTAAAAAGCTTTAGGAAAATCTTGACTACAGTTTTGAATGAGCATCCAAAATCTGGCAGAGGCTTTCTCCCTGGAGACAAAGGAGAAAGAGTTTTAAAGTCCTTCAGTCAACAGGGGAGGGGAAGACAAAGGCTGAGCCTACCTTTCCACAGCAGGGAGGCTGAGGCAGCTTTCACTGTGAAGGAAACACTCTTCACCTCTGCCCAACTCTCTTGGGGACTCTGCCATCACAGCAACAAAAACTGACATCTATCATTTATCACATACTGGATTTTTTTTTTAACACAACCAAACCAACCTGGCCCAGTTTCCAAAAGGAAACGAAACCCCACTGGATGCGCTGTTTGCGATGACAGATTCTTTGATCAGCATCTAGGTGAAGCTGCTTGAGTGGGAGCCAGGCTCAGCAGGGGATGTGAGCAAGAACCGCCCGCTCCAGGTCCCCCCAGAGAGCTGAGAAGCTCCTTTTGCCAAGTTGACTTACAGAGGTGCCCCTCTGGCTATGATCCGTTTCCCTCCTTCTAGAGCTGAAAGGAGATGAGAGCCCGCTCACAGAAGATTTTTCCAGCATCCTTTACAGCCTGGTATAAACAGCAGTGCAGCCGCACCTCACCACACCCAGAGCAAGAGACAACCCTCCTCCAGGAGAGCTCCCACTCCAAACAGAGCGGGCAAAGACATGGTGGGAAGGAAGAGCAAAGCATTGCTCCCTCTGCTACAAGGAAAGAGCTTTGCTCAGGGAAAACAATTCTCTAATCCCCATTGATGTGTTTACGCTTATGAAAACAAGCCGAACTTTTCCTGCAGAAGAAATACTTAAAAAGTTTCCAGCTAAGCAGAGGTGTTGGTGAGACCTGTGAAGGGCAGAGGTGGCAGAACCGATGGCACAGCCCAAGTTTGTCCGGTCCTGGGCTAGTGCCTCACCCGCAAGGCATTGCGGCTGGGATCCTACATTCAATACAAGAGGGTCTGGTGGGATGGTTTGTGAAAAAACACAACATGGCAAAACCCTGCAGACTGAGGAGCTTTCCCTCTTCGATTGTACACACTCGCCACCAGCGCTGGGATCCAGCAGCCTGCAGACGACCGGCACGTCCCCCTCCAGAGGTGCCGAGGTCCGAGGGCCTTCGCCCTCTTTGGTTTTCCAGCTCCCTGGGACATCCCATCTGGTTTGGTGAAACGCTCCGAATTCTGTTACTGTTTCTGGGACAAAGCTCCTGAGCCCTGAATTTCACTGCCAAGAGACCTGTTCTGAACCAAGGGCTAGAAACAGTGGTGAGGCTTCACGCCACCGACCACCCGCTCACGTCTCCCCTGGTCACGCCATGCCCCCTTCGTCCTCAAAACCCAGGTGCCACGATTCCACCAGCCTCGCTGCAGGAACATCAAAGGGATCAGGGGCTCTCCCCTGCAAGCTTCAGCACTCCGACTACAGAGAAACATCCTGATCATCGCACCCTGCGACCATGTCGATGTTTCTGTTTCCACTGCTGAAGCAGCGAGGAGCTCCTGTCCCCACCTCGTGTCCCCCAGCTGAACAACAAAACCTCGGCGGTGGAACCCAAGCAGTTAGTTTGGTTTCCGTTCATGCCTGAAGGCAGTCCTTAATAAGAACTATGTTAAATCCATTTCAGGAGGTGAACAGCGACTGGAATAACAGCAGGCAAAATTCTGTGGAATTGGGCTTTGTCACAACAGCAACCATGTATGGCTTGATTGGGGTTTGCTTCTCTGCAAGGCAGGAAAGGAAGGAAAGCAGCATGCTGCAGCTCTGGAATGTCTTGCCTCTGTGCTTGTCTATGAGATTCAAAGCATTTAAGCAGCACTTTAAAAAAAAAAAAAATCTCAGGAGCACCTTCCTGGAGCTAACACTCACGTACCCCCCTGCGAGCTCCTCCCCGGCGGCTTGCCGCAAGCCCAACAAGGTGAGGAGCACGCCAGCATGACCCGAACCCACACAACGAGATGTGTTTGGGATCAGTTTCCTTCTGAAAGTCAGATTAAATTGAAATCACATTTTCCACGGAAAAAACATTTCAATACAATAAAATATTTTGTTTCAAACATGCAGTTTCAAAGTGCTCTGTTTCAGCTGAACTATTAAATGGGATTTCACTGGGAGAGGCGTTGGTGCGTGCAGGGATCACGGCACATATCAACATATATGTTCACCTCCTGGAGGGTCGGGAGGTTTGCAG
>NW_010144126.1:0-12054 GCF_000699245.1 Pterocles gutturalis
GCGTGATGTGCTGCACTGAGGGATGTCCCGCAGGAGAGGGGGAATTTAAAGGGCTTTGCGCGAGTGTGTTGGCAGCCGGCAGCACTCTCGGGGAGAAGAGGCGGAAGGGACAACACGGCTTCACCGGGCGCTGGCCGCTAACCGTTGTGTGGGTGAGCTTAATTCAGGCTTTAAAATATAATTCGCTGGGAGGACAGCTACCGTGTGCTGGCCATAGGGTGAAGCAGAGGGTTGCCACGGACGAGCTCATCTTCCGCGAGCGTCCGTACAGCCCGTACCTCACGAAGGACACGGGAGCTCCAGCAGCGAGGCAGCCAGGCCTCCCGCGGAAAGAAGTTTGGCAACCCGCGAGAGCTGCAGGACTTCCAACATCAGCAGCACTCTGCAATAAATCTATAGCGGAGAGGCTCTGCTCGTGTGATGCCATGGTTGTGAGGTGAGGACAGCAGAACATCTTAAAAAAATAGTAAAATTAACACTGGATCATTGACAGAGCAAAATGTGTGAGGGGCGTGTGACTGCAGAAGGCGTTTGAAGGACCAAAACCATCATGAAATCTCAATAATTTTGGTAAACAGAGTGTATGGCTAGCATAACAGAAGCCATGGTAAGTATTTCTTTTGAGAAGCCATACCCATAATCTGTAACTTGACACTGTTCAGGGACATAGTGGAAAAGTAATATTAAACACTTTTATCACCACTTCGAGCAGCAGAAAACCTGTTCTTCTGACAGATTGGAAATTGCAAGAGCAGCCAAAGCCCATAAGGTCTCTAGAGCAAGTAACGTATGAGTATTTAATACAGAGGTTCCACAGATGAACTCCGAAGTTACAACAGCTTCAGCATTTCCTTTATCATTTCCTGTTTTCAATTACTGCTGACTTCAAGAGATTTTTACCTCTGAAACTTACTCCTGACTGAAAATAATTTCTTTTAAAGTATAAAATAGTGAAAGACATTTTTTCATATTGTTCAAACCTCTTAATTATCCCTTCCTCCAAATTATTTAAACTGAGAGGTATTTCTTGAAACAGACACCTATTATGAGGAAAAGTCCTAAATTCAGATAACTTAAAAAAAATAGATTTCATTAAGGTGCGCTGAACAAATATATTGCACTTTATCCCACTTACAGAACAAGTCAGTTTCAACACAGCAATTTGTGAATGTATTTCATGGGAATGTAAAGCTCCTTTCGCAGGGGTTCACAGGACCAAGGTATCGTCAGATCATAGAACATCCAAGATACCTTCCATCATGCTTTGTAGCTGAGTGGTAGATTAGATGCCTGCTTTATTTGCTGTATGTAAGGCAAGCACATTTTAAAGAAAAGAAAGAAAAAAACCTATAAATAGTCCACTGTAACATCAGTGTCTGAAACATTTTGTGCAGTTTTCAGTACAATATTATGACGTAATAAAAATAATTCCAAGAACTGTGGAACTGATGATACCTGGTTTCTTACAGATTTTGGAGTTCATAATTAGACTCCTTGGTGTTCAGCAAGGTGCAAACTCCAGCTGAAGCTTCTCCATGGTAGGGCAGTAATATTTCTCTAACATGCAGATTTGTTGACATCTAATACGAGTGAAATGTATGCTGCAATTTTTTCAGGCAGCAGATAATACTTTTCGATGTCTTCTTTATCCATGTATCCATTTTCATGAAATGCTAGGAGCACGTATGATACTATTTGCTCGCTGTTAAATTGTTGGCATTGCCCAGTTAGAGAGATATTATACAGTAACAGAGAGACACACACCACACCTGGCTACAAATTTAGTTTGCTTAGGAAGCAAAGTTAAAAGTAGTAAAGGTAGAAGATTCTTCTAGAAACTTTATGAACGTGGGGATAAAATAAAGATCAAATGTAGTTGGAAGTACAGCTTCTTATTAAATTATTCATCAAGGACAAATATTCATATGTGCATCCACTGTATACATAGAATATTACATATACCCATGTGCAAAATGCATATTAAATATAGCTATAAAATATGCATAGAGTATAAAGTCAGCACACGCATAAAAATGCCTGAACAAGCTAAGTAAATTCCTGATGGCCATAGCTTTGACTTCCTCTACGTTACCTGGCCACACCAATCAGCTGCAATGTACGTGTCTCTACCCTTTCTACCCAAAACACACAGGCTTCCTCTACTCCCATGAAAAGATGAGGAATGCTTTTGGACTGTTCAGGATATTGCACTGGTGTGTTTTCAAAGGAATGCCCTTTGGCTGATGTAAAAGTTTTAGTAAAAAAAATTGTCATTCCCTTGCAGCTCTAATTTCTGTTTTGTTAGCTAACTAGTTGTCTTATGACATGCATATTGTATGTCTGCTCCTTTTTCATCCGGCCTAGAAGCAGTCTTTCAAATTTCCAATCCAGAAGTTCTCCCACATTATGTGACCTGCTTCTTACCATGTACCATTCCTTTTGGTGCCTTCTTCTCACTATGTTCTTCTTAACATCCCATTTGAAATCCGCCCAGTTCCATGCACATTTGTAATTGTCGCTGTGACAGATTCTCTACTTAGTGCATTTTGCTTTTGGACAACAAGGGCTTCTTCCTCCTGCAACCTTAGTTTATCAAGGCAGCCGCACTGTGAGGATACGTAATATGCCCTTTACCAATTTTCACAAGAAACAGATTGTTTGGTGTGATGCAGAGGCAGTACAGCAGCACCAGTGTGGCAGTACTTCTGAGGTACCCCAGCAGGATTCTGAACTGAACATAAATTGACACTATTATAAGAATTTTAGCAGTTTAATTTCATAAATTTTATTCACCTAAATTAGGAAACTTATTATGATGCTAGAAGATGCAGATATGTTTGTATGTACCCACTCAAAGTACTAATCCAGGTAAAATCAACAATGTCTGCTATCTGTAGTAATAACAACAAGTTTGTGAACATTCAGTATTCAGTAACATGAAGGGAACTCCCAGGTGTTTCTTTGTTTTCAGCTAGCAGAATATACTACCACACTATATTTTTCTTCTTAGAGGCACAGAATAAGATAACGCCAATAGGAATGAAACGGGGCAGATACTATCCTTTCTTCCTCACACTGTTCTTTCTTATAGCATGTCAGACTTTCCAGACAGATATCAATCTTGAAAACATGTTATTCCAAATGATGTAAAACTAGAGAGATTGCATCTCCTATGGCATCATAAATCAACGCCACTGTGGTCAACGAAATGGAAGCAGTATAATACCAATGCCAGTTTAGGTCCCAACTGTGACTTGGAAACAAGAATAGAATTAGCAGCCCAAATTCCACAGTGAACTTAAAATGAGATTTTATTGCAGATTAGCAGCATTTAAGGAAGCATAATGATACTTAAGACCACATAGTTATATGCTTGTCATGATCACCCCAGAGTTCAATAATTTACTGCATTTTCTTCAGTTGGTGCTTATCCTGAACACATAGAATACAGTATAAACGTTAATTGCATGTCTGTCATTAAGTACATGTTCTGTACTCATATATAGCATGTATGCAAGAAGTTACATAGGAATACAGTCTTACAATGGAACTCAGACAGTGAAGCTTTTCCTCCTTTATAAGAACTTTGTTTTTAAGCAAAAGCAAAGGCAAGCCTGTTATATCTTGCTTAATTACAGGAAAAGTCTTTTAAAAAATTGCATTTTGCTTTTGGACATGTACAGTCATTTTCTAAGACCTTTTCTGTTACTTTGCCTTCTGTTGTCAGCTGCAGCTGGGGAGCTCATGCCTAAGTGTAGTCTGGAACATGGCTGTGGCAAAGTCTGGAAATCTACACATCTCACCCTAGACCAAGAAACTGTCACTGTCCGAAACATCCTTCCTGGCAAAGCTCAAAGCTTTTAATTTCTCTCTACATTATTGTGTGTGAGATTATTAACATTAATGAGAAGCTATGGATCTTGTGGCTTGAATTTTGCGGGATAATAGTTTGTTTAGGTTTTCATGTTCGTGTCTCCTTGGAGTTTTTATTGCTCTTTTAATCTTTTTCTAATGTACTTTCTGATAAATTCACTGGAAGCTGTTGGGAGGCACAAACTCAGAAGAAATGGTTTTTTGAAGGCATTTTTTTTGCTTTGTTTTGTTTTTCTCTTTGGTCTGTTTGGGGGCATCAATATATTACGTTTCTAAATATTGGTGGTATACATTAAAAGAGCACATGAAATACCATCCTCAAAACAGAATTTCCTAGTTTCCTAAGTCTTGTAACAGATTGTGTCATTATGTAACTATATACTAGTACTATATGGTTATGATGTTATGATATAAGGATATATACAGTTCTCTTTCTTTTATTGACAAGTGGAGATGTCTTGGTGCTTTCTTCAGCTTGCGTCCTTACAATTGAAATTTGGGCTGTGTTTAGCCAATGATTAAGGAAGCAATAGGAAGGTAATTCTGATTTTATTAATAATTTATGTGAACCATATGTTAGTCTCAAAAATCAGTG
Source organism: Pterocles gutturalis (assembly GCF_000699245.1). Taxonomy (NCBI): domain Eukaryota; kingdom Metazoa; phylum Chordata; class Aves; order Pterocliformes; family Pteroclidae; genus Pterocles; species Pterocles gutturalis. The sequence goes on from NW_010144126.1 coordinate 4,469, forward strand.
CAGTCACAAATAGTTGGAAATAATCAGGTTTTCAAGCTGTTTCAGAATCTTTTCAAGTAAGCATCTAGATAGTCAGTGTTCTGGATTTATTCTAAATAAGTTAGTATCTGAGGACCTAAACAACTCCCCAGAACACAGAATGGGAAATCCCTCCTTATTATTAATATTGAGCAGTCTGCTGTATAGTTTTCCAGTAAAGACCTACATAACATATAAAACCAGAAAAAAAACTTCATCCCCTGTCCCTACAATGACAATCTTCGCTATGAAGTCCAGTTGTGTGATATTTAACAACTCTAGTCGTGTTTCTAAAGAAACGGGGAGTTTTCTGGGAGTAATTTGACTAGCCATAGTGCTACTCTGTAACTTGAGAAATGCAAATAATTGTTAAGAGGTTTGTCTATCTCAAAAGAAACTTGTTTGAGAAGGCAGTTTTTTCACACTTTCATTTTCAATAAATGACATTTCAGTGGCACAGCAGACTTGCATTTTGTTCTGAGGAGGTAAAGAACAGGTTTTTTTCATGGCTGCTGAGACAACCAATTGATCACAGGGGGAAGAAATGTGAGGGTAAACAGCACAAACACTGGGAACAGCATGAAATTTCTGCTAGGAGAAAATGTACTCTCTGCATTACAGGTATTAATCAGATACTAGCTACCAAAGGTGAAAGTTGTTGGCAGGTTCTGGAGAAGCAACCAATATTTCTTATGTCTTCAGAGAAAATTGAAAAAATATTGCTTCCATGGGGAAATACTTACATTACTTAAAATTATTATAAATTAGTGATAAAAGAAATTGGTAATCAATGCAAAACTCAGTTGGACTGACCATTCTCCAGTTGAATACCCTTTATGTCAGCAGTTCAGATGTATTTTTCTCATAAATATTATGTGAGTGATGAGGTAGTAGCCTGAAGAAGCTGCCAGAATAAAAGGAAAGGAAGAGGAAGAAGTGGAGGAAGGGAAGCAGGAAACTTTAAGAGTCTTTCAATTGTAAATATTAAACCTGCAGGTCACAATATCGTTCAGTTAATCTCCTAATTTTTACCTTTCATCTGCCATTTGTAGTGCATTTTTTCAGGTGTGTCATAACAAAGTCCAAGACTTGAATATTCACCCCAGACACAAAACACCAACGGGAACTGTAACTTAAAACTTGGATCCATCGCTAGTCATAATGCAAACACCTGATTTGAATTGTGACTATGACAACACAAGTGCAGGATTACAGCTGTTACAAGGCAAATTATTAATTTAGCTTTTTTGAGTCAAAAATTGTGTGGAAAGTGGCTTACTAGTATATTTGTTATTCATAATTGTTAAAAAATGTCAGGCCATAGTTTTGAAAGCTGTACACTTGGTTTTTACCTTAGAATACTTCATACTAGCTTTTGTGATGTCTGTGGTGTCACGTAACTGACAGAGTTTTGTTTCTGCTCCCTCCCTGGGTGACAAAGTCAGAAGGATGAGCATTAAATACTGTACATAAGCACAAAGAACCTTGTGTACGCACTAGTGCAGATAACCGGGGAAAAAAAATAGGCATTCCCTAGCATACTCATAGGAGAAATCTGTAACGAGGCCACTTTTTCCCACCATTATTTCACGGACTAGCAAAAACACAGGCCCTAGATTTCACAGTTAATTATTAATTTCTTAAATATAGGATAATTACACAGGGTAAAGGATTTATTTTTCTTTGTAATTGTGATGAGTTGATTTCAGACTTCCTCTTAGTCATTCTAATGTCCTCTACATAAGCTACTCTGCCTGGAAAGGCACGTGTGAGCTATAATTTCCTTTTGACATTAAAAGCCACAGATCTAAACACCACTGCAGTAATGCAGAGGAAAAAATGTTTGGCTCTTAACTCAAGATTAGTCTCTGTAGCCATTAAGAAGTGAAAGCTCCATGGAGGTAACAGAACCAAAACCACTGAGATTACATTCCAGTCACAACAAGCACTTAACTGTTGTAGATACAGTATCTATCTGGGCAATGATATATAGTAAATAACCAACATTCAGCTGTCCATTTCGCTAATATGATTTTAAGAAAATATTCATTAACACAACTCCCAAACAGAAACAAATAGATTCATTTATTGAAAAACAATAGTTATTATCAGGGAGTAGCAGAATTCCTTAATTGGAGTCTTGTATCACACACTAAGAATAAAGGAAGACATGAACAGTACTTAAGACATTCTTCCTCGAGCGCAAGATTTATACTTGCTATGGTTCAATTACTTCTATAATTAAAAAGAAAACTGTTTTCTGAAGCTCTGTGAGGAAACTGTATCACATAAATATTTTATTTAGGCACTTAGTGTCTCATCCCATAGCACTAATAAAACACCTCACCTCTAGAAACTGGAAACTGCATCTTGTTGTAACTGCTTACTGAACAAAACAAGGAGAAATGCCGAAATGGATCTGATTCAAAATCTATAAAGTATACTGCTCTGAATTCTGAAAAGGAAGGTTCAGGGTTTTCTGTTGTTACTTTAAAGACACACACAGTTTGCTACGCTAAATTGGTCCTAAAATCTGTGAGGTCCAGTTCCGGTCACCTTCTGTGGCAAGCAAAGAACTGGTACAAACAGTAGTTCTAGTTCTCCCCTCCGTTCCAGTCATAAGTATTTGATGTTGGTTGAATATCTGTTTCAAAATAGTTAGTATAGTTGATTTGTAATAACAACGGTTGTTCCTATTATGTACAAGATAATTTTCAGGAGTACTAGTTTCCTCCAGACCTTACTCTCCCTGTTCATGTATTCTCTTATAGATCATGTAGTTTAAACTGATTCCATAGGCAAAATGACTTCATATTTCCCAGAATATGGGATTTCAAAAAACAGTTCTAACACTCTGATCCATTCTTCTCACATACAGGGACATTTCACTGTGTGATCAATGCAGGCAAGCTGGACTGTTCTCTTTGCATCATCCAAGTTACTTAACTAAGGTGCTCCTGCTTTCCAGGCTCATCCAACAGCAGAGACTAATTTCATAGTCACTGAAACACTAAGTGAATATCAGCTAATATGACAGGTATTTCCCATCTTTATTTTTGCTTTTCATTATTTGATCTTTAAAATCAATCATAATATTGCAGTATCTTTCTTTTCATTCATTTTAGTGCACAGCTCTTTTTCTAACAAACGTTGTGCAGCCTGTTAACTATGTTCATATGACACTGCATTGTATGCCTAAAAGCCATGTCATATTGAAGTAACTATAGAAAAGTATTGTCAGTGAGTCCCTCTGAGCAGAATGATTTTACTTCATTAAAAGCGAGACAATCACACCTACTCCACTCAAGACCATCTTCTCTTTGAGGCTACCAAGGTCATTTCAATAGCTTTGGAGATTTTATTACTCTGATTCAGTAGGGCTAACCTCCTAGTAATCACAGCATGGAAAGGGCAGCTCAGGGCAGGATGTTTCAGTCTGAGTAGAGCAATTGTTCTCAAACCATGGGAATACTGAAGCACCATCCAGCTTCAACACTTCTAACAGGCCAACATATTCCTGAGCAAGGAAGAGAAAGTGCTCTGCAGTGTCACCCACTGAGAAACCACAGGTTTGTAAATATCTGTATACTTACAAACCTTGTATATGTAAATTTCCACATTTCATTTCAAGGCAGGCATGGTTTCAGTTGAAACAGTCAGTTTTATGTTAAAGCAGAACCCCCAGGCTTTTCTGCATATTGTAAATGGGGATTTTAATTGTCCAATTAACATTTGCTTTTTTAACAATACATCGTGATTTCTGTCATTAACAGCAGCACTACAGCTCAGATTTCTCTGACGACTCTGCCTAATCTGCTTATTGAACTTTATTTTAAAGACTTGATTCCATGCTTGCCTCTTAGCATGTGTAGTCATTGACACCAGCAAAAAGTGGGCGTAAAGCTCTCTCACAACAGAATGATAACATTTTACACCCACATTACCCAGATGTATATCACTACAAAGTAGCAGAGAATAAGGATTTTATGTTTTGGAACAACATTAGTAGAGATTGAGCTGACTGCTACAGGAAACTATTAAAACGAGCTCATAAACAATTAACAATGGGACATTCAGGTTTGCTCTGATTTAGCAGAAGGCAACAGTTTGTTTGTGATTCATTGCTTATACTGCTAACTAGAATACAAAATTTGCTAATCCATTTCAGTCCCTGCCTAATGATCCAAAGCATAATGTTAACACTCTTCCCCTGTCTCACCACACAGAATAGGTATGATGACACTTCATCTCCCCTCAAGGGTGATCCTCCGCTGTCCTTTTAAAGTTGTGTTCACAAGATACCTCAGTTCTGCTTCAACTGCAGGTTCCCACATGAGTCCTTGAAGCTCATTATCCTTCACTACTGGTGAAAGAAACAAACAACCTAGGAACTAAATATATACTGAATTTCAAGGAGGTAGCTATTTGTAGTGATATTTCCATGCATTTATTTTCCCTTGCATTGCTTGCATAACCACTCCCTCTGATCTCTACCCCTTTTAAGTGAAAGTGCAGCTGAAAAGTACTATGTAGTCCACTTGAAGTGGCACAGAAAACTAGCTTTATCCACAGAGCTGAGCTTATATGTTGCATCACATATGGCATGATGCACAGCTTTAATTTCTGCCAAACTAAAAGCAGAATCCCTCAAATTGATGTAGCATGCTTATGCCCAAGGTCCAAATACTGGAGAGCAGTCTTCGATCATGCTTTATGTCTGCTCCATTTAAAAAAATGTATATTAGAGCAGCTTCCTGCAAATGGAGGACACCTTGGTCCCTGATTAGGGCTGTGAGAAAGTTGTTACAAGCACATTTGACTTCTGTCTGAGGTTATGTAACATTTGCTGGTATTCAATAAAATTGTTCTTACGAGTCAGAGGTACTACGTTAACAGCTGTTAACATAGTAAGTTCTATGAAGAATCCAGGGTAGGACACCAATCAGGCAGTGGTCCAAGTGGTTGAGTCATTCTCCAGACATTCAAGATAATTTTTTCTGTCAAATGACCAGGGAAGTGTATTAGTTTTGGTAGAGAAAGTGAGTCCAAAGTGTTTATTTGAGTATGACAGTGTATAACACCTGGATTAAGAGTTTCGAAATGTCCATTTTGTTTCACTGAAAATTTAAAAATTGACTCTTTTGTTAAATAACTAGGATAAAAGGGGAAAAAACACATTAAACAGAACAGTAAATGATTTTCATTTTCCATTGCCGTTACCTACAGTCTTTAGAGAAAGTTTTCAAAAGGGAAAGCCTCTTCTACTTTGTGTTAAAGAGGGCAATAAATGTCCCTTTGGGACAAAAAGCTATAGTTAGTTGAAATCAGTACTGCTTCTTTAAAGCAAACCAAGCCCACACAGCAAAGGGGACAAAGGAAAATAAATTAGAAAGAAAAAGACCTTCTATTCTGGTGCATCTCTTCCTTTCAACTCACTTGCACCTGGAAAAAGACAGACCCAGCACATGGTCTTATCAACCACTCCAAAACCTGGCAAACTCCTACAGCGTCTGATGATTACAATGCTGCTTTTAGCTGCCCTTTTAGTCATGGGTTCATAGCAGTGAAACAAGACGTGACACAGCCTTAATCAGCTAAGTCACGCCTCCCAGGAAAACACACACCCAAAGGTCAGAAAGAGACCTCTAAGAGGAGGGTAGGAAAGAAAATGGACACGAGATAGGAGGTGATGGTGAAACCCAACTGTTGTACTTTATATATATTCCATTTGGTCCATTTAGCTTAACTAAGGGGAATGGTAACACCGTTCAGTCTTTCCTCAGTGGAGCTTGGACAGGACATCTGTCAGGATCAGATTATAACAGTCCGTCAGCCTCATCTTTGCCTTTCCTTCATCTCAACATTTGTAGGCCCAAAGAATCAATGACAGGGACAGTGGATTTACTCACCAGATTTAATTATTTTAGAAAGATCAAACAGTCAGTCACATATTTTGATTTGTTTTTGCACAATGGAATATTTTACATATTCAGCTTCTTCATTATTAAAAGGAAAAAAAGTCAGTCTTATTCAGACATGGCAAAAGCAACCATTGTATGAGAGGAAAGATTTCAGCATAAGCAGAGATAACCATGTAATTTCCTTAAACCTTGCAACAGTCAGTAACTGCATTTTTCAAAGTAAAAAAGCCTATTTTTCTCAGTTTTCTTGGATTATCAGATTTTCCCTGTAGCATACAAAAGCCACTAGTTTAAAGTCCAATTGGATTTACCTTTGATTTATTCTTGATCCCACAGAATCTTGACATAATAAAGATTAGATCTAGAGATAATAAAGATTTTCAGTCACCCCAGTATTATTACCAGTCACAGCTTCCTAACTATTTTGCTGAGATTTATTTGTATCCATCAACTTCCTTTAGGATATTACTTCATGACACAGAAACTGTGTGTCTTGCAAAGTTTTAAAAATGGTTATCAAGGTGAAATGATTTTGCTTTATTAATTTCTTCCTATTAGTTCTTCTTAGTATGCTAAAAAAATCCTTTAAAGCATGCATAATTCAGGTTATTATTACTAAAGATTTTGCAGAATGCATATTAGAATTTCCTTTTCATACAAAGGGCCTGCTCCTACAGCTCTTATTCTTCTGAGTGGCTTTGTTATAATAAGGCTGCAAAAGTGGGATTTTTGTAACATGATAAATCAAAAGATTTGTGGGCAAGTTTTTGACTCATATGCAATTGACAAAATATACAAGGATCAACTTATGTGCACAGACCATGGCCCAGTGACTGTGTGGCCTCACTGAGCATGTGTCTAGAATAGACAAGTCATTTTCCTTTAAAAAACTGTATAAATACATGAGCCCCATCTTTTTGTCCAGAGTGTGAATCACCCAAAATACATCCTCCTGAAAAAAAGCCCTCTCTCACTGCATTTAGAGGAATACATCCAAAGTAGATTTTTCAAGGAGACTGTGCTCCCATCTGTGCTGATGTTAGCCATAAAAGGTACCTCCTCATGTGCTTGCTGCCCATTTTCAATGAAACGAAACTCAGTGCGTGACCAGGAAAAGAAAAGCAAGGCAACTAGCAAAAAGACAAGGCAACAGCTACATGCAGGTATGGAGCAGCTCCACAAATACCTTCTGTTTCTTTCCTACCCCCAGGAATTTCCCATTTTTCTTTAATATAAATTTTAAGATGTTTGAGCTTACATAGCCCAGTCACAGATCCAAAAGTACAGCTGAAATGTAGCTCTGAACTGTGCTCTGGCCCTCCCCTAGTGAGACATCTGGCTAGGTAAAGACCTATAAAATTTCCTTTAGGTGACCAGAAGGCGTGTATATTTGTGTGCCTCCTGACTGGTAATATTCTCCAGATACTCATGCATATATTTAGGGGTGGCAGAAAACATCCAACTCAAGAGCCGGAATCTAAAAGTCTGCTATGCTAACTGATGGAAAGTTTCCTTCTTGGTCTGGGTCTGTTGACTTCTTTTTCCCTTTCAGCGTTACATAAAACAACTGTATAGGTTTGATTCCATTTACTTGTCAGCTAGGTGGATATTTTTAGTCCCAAAATTTCAACACTATCTTGAAAGAGT